>NC_058080.1:124974421-125127237 GCF_014858855.1 Bufo gargarizans
TGGAAATTTCTGTCACATTTTGGGGACATTAAAAAGTGGGCGGAGCTACAAACAACCAATCAGATTTTCCCTATTGACTTCAATAAGAAACCTTTAAATTGCTGTCATTCTCACAGTATTTAAGCCAGAATACCCAAACTTGGCACCGTAGGTCATTGGGTGACTGGATTCAAAAAATAATGAAAAAGTGGGCGGAGTCTACAACGGCCAATCAAATTTCAGCCATTTGTTTAAATGGGAAAAATTCAAACTGCCGCTGCTCTTAGACTGTTAATGGCAGGTTTCCCAAACGTGGTACAGTTGGACAATTTAGGATTAGGATTAAAATTTTGAAAAGTGGGCGGGGCCAAAAACAACCAATCAGATTTCTTTCATTGATTTCAATATGGAAAAAAAAAATTCAGAAAATTGAAAAATGCTGCCATGATTCATGTCAGGGGCTTCAAATCGCTGAAATCAGGTGATAGATTACTTTGGATTCAAAAATTTAAAAAGTGGGCGGAGCCAACAACAACAAATCAGATTTTCCCTATTAACTTTAATGAGAAACCTTTAAATTGCTGTCATTCTCACAGTATTTAAGCCAGAATACCCAAACTTGGCACCGTAGGTCATTGGGTGACTGGATTCAAAAATTTATAAAAAAGTGGGCGGAGTCTACAACGGCCAATCAAATTTCAGCCATTTGTTTAAATGGGAAAAATTCAAACTGCCGCTGCTCTTAGACTGTTAATGGCAGGTTCCCCAAACTTGGTACAGTTGGACAATTTAGGATTAGGATTAAAATTTTGAAAAGTGGGCGGGGCCAAAAACAACCAATCAGATTTCTTTCATTGATTTCAATGTGGAAAAAAAAAATGCAGAAAATTGAAAAATGCTTCCATGATTGATGTCAGGGGCTTCAAATCTCTGAAATCAGGTGATAGATTAATTTGGATTCAAAAATTTAAAAAGTGGGCGGAGCCAACAACAACAAATCAGATTTTCCCTATTGACTTCAATGAGAAACCTTTAAATTGCTGTCATTCTCACAATATTTAAGTCAGAATACCCAAACTTGGCACCGTAGGTCATTGGGTGACTGGGGTCAAAAAAAAATAAAAAGTGGGCGGGGTCTACAACGGCCAATCAAATTTCAGCCATTTGTTTAAATGGGAAAAATTCAAACTGCCGCTGCTCTTAGACTGTTAATGGCAGGGTTCCGAAACTTGGCACAGTTGGTCACTGGAGGACTGTGCCAATGTATATCTCATTTTGGGGATGCTAAAAAGTGGGCGGAGCCACAAACAACCAATCAGATTTTCCCTATTGACTTCAATAAGAAACCTTTAAACAGCTGTCATTCTCACAGCACCCAAACTCGGCAGGGTGGGTCAGTGTGAGACAAAGGTCAAAATTTATAAAAGTGGGCGGAGTCTACACTCCACCCAGTTACTCCGCCCACTCCAGTTGTAAGCTACTGGTGGAGGCAAGAACACATCACACAATTTCCCCAGAAATTGTACCTTTTCTAGTTAATAGATATATCAGTAAATCAGGAAATTATACATAAAATACAAATCAAACAAACAAACAAATAATGATACAAATACATTCACAGCCCAGAAGAGTAAGATGCAGACCCAGCAGCTAATATGAAATTAATGGATCCATATTAAAAATAAAATATATAAAAAATTGTTGGCAGGTAAAGATATGGTGATGGTATTGAAATATTTATATACCTGTTAAAAACTGACTACAAGAAAATTCAGGCTAGCACATCCATAGTCACAGGTGCTCACCCATAAAGCTAACATGCAGACTGCAAACAAAAAACGTATGGCAGCACACCATTACACATGCAAACAATAGAATTAGGGATTAGGGATTATTCTGGATTAAAATGGTACTATACATGAAAAATGGAAGGTATTTTTGCACACTTTTGATCAAACGCGTGTCGGGCCCATCTACTGACATCAAGGTGGCGTCTAGATCGACTTTCAATGTATTTAGTGATGGATCCGTTTTGATTTCACACAACTGTATTCTAACAGAATGGATGCATCCTGATGTGCAAAATCAAAATGGATCCGTTTAATTCCGATATTGAGATCCTCTGCTGGATCTCAATACTGGAATTAATAACGCAAATATGGAAGTAGCCTTGGCCACTGCAGAAACAATGCATAGATTGAAATTAACTCCAGTCAATGGGTTGGTAATAATACAATGTATCACGGCAGGACGATCACATAAATTGCGATTTCTTTCAATCATTAAGTTGGTAACATTACACTGGATCACTGACCGCACTAATCGCAGCACTGGTGCCTCTCAGTAAGCATAACGATCACTGCAGGTTAGTAACAGTATCACGTATCGCTCACTGACTGCAGCGGTTGTGGCATTTATGCCTTTCTGCAGATGTGTGTACTGAAACTTACCGTTCCAGACACGGCTTATGCAGTTCCTTGCTGGTGCTAATACTCAGGTGTGAGCACTCGTACTCGGGTGGAAGCGTTCAGCCAATACCAAAACTGCGTGCATGTGCTGTGTCGATGAGTTGCGGGCTGAGCTCTATGGTGCCCCTGCACGCTGTTCCGATGCTCCGCTTGCAGGATGCTTTTAAAAGTAGTAGATATGAGTCCTGTTAAAAGCAAGCTTTTTAACACCTGCAGGACAGAACAAATAGAGGCTCATGTTGTGGTAGATATAGTTGTACAAGTCTCCAAAGGGTCGATGAGGGGATCATTCTCTTGCTAGATTGCCATATATTAGGCTAGGGTAGACGCATTTCGGGGCTCCTAGCCTCCTCTTCAGTATCCACACTAATAGTATGGCTACTGAAGTGGGGGCTAAGAGCCCTGAAACACATTTAGCCTAGTCTAATAATCACACAGTAAGTGCCTTTTATTAATTTTGTTTACATGATAACGATAATTTGTTTTCCCTTAGTCCTAACAGCAGCACAACTGGATTATTACTGCCCCTGTGGACAATCAGGACAGGTGGAACTTTTATTAATTAAATCAAAATAAAGTGATAATTTCCCAATTAGACCCCTATAAAGACCTCCCCAAACACACACACCATGCAAAATGTTAAGTAATAAACCCAATAAAAAATTAGCGAGAGGGATATAAGTGTGCTGCTGTTAGGATTAAGGGAAAACAAATTATCATTAGAAATTAATGATTCCCTTATGTCCCAACAGCAGCACAACTAGGGACTTAGCAAGAAGAGAACCTATGAGGGAGGGTCCTCCAGCTGAACTGAATTCAAGACAGACCTGCCAAAGGCGGTGTGTTCTGAACTCATTAAGTCAAGCCTATACTGGCTTACAAATGTAGAGTGGGAACTCCATGAGGCAGCAGCACAAATGTGCTCCAAAGATACTAGGCTCCTCTCAGCCGTAGATGCAGCTACTGCTTGGGTAGAATGAGCGTGGATAAAAGCAGGGGGCGCCAATCCCTGAGCGACAAAAGTTTCTCTGATGGCTTCTTTGATCTAACGGCTTAATGTCTGTTTAGAAGTTTTAAGACCTTTGTTCCTTCCAGCAAAAAGAATGAAAAAATTCTCGGATATTCGAAAGTCTTTAGTTCTTTCTAGGCATATTCTCATACTTCTGGCAACATCTAGGGTCTGTAAGACCTGCTCTTCTTCCAACACTAGAGACGGATAAAAAACTTGTAAAGAAATGACCTGGTTTAAATTGCGGAAAGAAGGTACCTTAGGAACAAAGGTAGGGAGAAACAGCAGGAGGACTCTATCTGGTAAAAATAGAGTATATGGCTTCACAGCAGCCAAGGCTTGCAATTCTCAGATTCTCTTTGCTGAAGTAATGGCAAGCAAAAAACAGGTTTTCCAAGATAAGAATTTTAAATAAATGCTCTGAAGGGGCTCAAAGGGGAGGAGAGCATAACCCCCTGAGCACGACTGACAGATCCCACTGAGGTGTAGGGCTCAGGATCCCAGGTTGCAGTCTTTCAGCTCCCTTAAGGAACCTTTTAATTAGACGGTCCTGAGAAAAGGGCTTGCCCAAAACTGCAGACAAAGCTGAGGTATGTAATCTTAAGGTTGAAGGTTTGAGACCTTTGTCTAATCCATCCTGTAGGAACTGAAGAACAGAAGAAAGAGGGGGATCCAATGAGGATGTTATGGACTATTGATACAAAATGGATACTTGCTTGTTGAGCTAAGATGGCGGCCAGGCATTCAGCCTACACCTATAAACTAGAATCTTACTTTGTGTTTTTATCATGTGTTTCTTTGTGGTTTCCGTTCAGCTCAAGCAAGCAGTTACAAAGAAAGAAGTAGTAACGGTTTCACCCAGGAACAAGGGGGGGAGGGAGAAGGAATTTCCTCTGGCCGTCAAGGTTACAGAAAAGTAGAGAGTTCATAGCCAATAGAAAATATATACTTTATCTTTCACCCCCCCTCACTCCCTCCTCTCGTGAAACCCATGTTGTTTTCAGAAATAAACCTCAAATTATGTGACACCCACGGCTGCCGGATGTCTGACAATAAAATTCTGCACTGATTCATATGAGAATTTTATTGCTGCAAACCATTTTGCACCTCATCCCCAATACTCTCTGGGCCAGAGGACCCCAGGATATTGGATACCTCAATGTCCCACCAGTCACTGTGACCCTGAAGGACCCCAAAGTCCTACCATACAAAGAGACTGGACCCAGTAGCCAGAGAAGCCCCTTCCTGTGTCAGAGCTATCCATGCTGCCAGGTCTCTTCTAAACGTCACATCTGACGTTGTGCTAGGTCATCCCCTCACTATTCTGGCTCCCCATGACATTTCTGCCATCCTCCAGCAGACTCAACCTGAACACCTCGCTGCACAGCGCCACCTCCGGCTTCAGTGTAGTTTGCTTCTGCCAGATAATGTCACCATTCAGAGGTAAACAAAAAAATCACAGAAAAAACTAAGATAAAAACATCCTGCACGATATGATACAAATTTGCGGATGTCCCTGGCCATATTATTGAAGAAAACCACAGAAACAAGATAATAATGCACTTATTAAAGCAGAGTATATAAGTGCATTATTATCTTGTTTCTGTGGTTTTCACCATTCAGAGGTGCCACATCCTCAATCCTGCTGCACTCCTTCCTCTTCCAAGGGGGGAGTATAATGGAGAATCTGAAGATTTTATTGATCTACAGGCACACTCGAGCTGACACCTCTGAAGCCAGAGGAAAAGCCCTAGCTGATCAAGCAGCAAAGGAAGCAGCAGTAAAAGAGTCCAGTCAGACCATATTATGATAACACAGGAAGACCTGGAACAAGAAGAAATCACATGGGACCTCCTGAAACAAATACAGAAACAGGCCACGCCACAAGAAAAATTGGATTGGCTAAAAGAGTCAGCCCAAGAAGAGAAAGAATCTGGACTGTGGACCCAAGGAAGGAGAGCATCTCTGCCCAAAGCTCTCTATCCTCTGATAGCTTCAATAGCTCATGGGCCCACCCACCAATCTAAGACCATCATGAAAGAACTAATAGACAATGGCCCCAGGGATAACCCCTGTCCTGGTGAGGCATACTCAGTCTTGCCTCATCTGTGCGCAGTGCAACCCGGGAAGACCTGAGCCTACACCAACCAAACGTCTCCCCAAAGCCTAGTACCCGTTCCAACGGATTCAAATTGACCACATCCAGATGCCAATGTGCCAAGGGTTTCAATATGTGCTAGTAGTGATAGACTTGTTCTCTGGGTGGCCAGAAGCCTACCCCGTCCGAAACCAGACAGCAACCACTACTGCAAAAAAACTGATGCAGGAGCTTGTCTGTAGGTTCGGAGTACCTGAGGTCATTGAGAGTGATCAGGGCCCAGCATTCACTGCTAGATTAACCCAAGAAGTCTGGAAGATGGTAGGGTCACACTTAGCCTATCACACACCCTACAGACCCCAAAGCGGCGACAAAGTCAAACGACTGAACGGGGTACTGAAGTCCAAGATGCTGAAAATGACTGGGGAGACAGGGCTCAGTTGGGTACAATGCCTGCCAATAGCACTATTTTCAGTTAGACACACCCCTAGGCCTCCACACCAAATTTTGTTTAGGACACGGCCTAGGATGGGACAGTACTTCCCACAGTAATTGCAAATGCATTATGAATCTGTTGCTAAATATGTGATTGCCCTGAGTAAACAATTGTCTAACATACGTGCACAAGTTTTCTCTTCCATTCCAGATCCTGACTCCCTAGAGGGAATACACACACTCAAACCTGGAGAGTGGGTGGTGGTCAAGAAACACGTCAGAAACACCCTCGAACCACGATACGAGGGGCCGTACCAGGTGTTGCTGACTACCCAGACCTCTGTGAAACTCGAAGGGAGGCTTACCTGGATCCACGCCTCACATTGTAAAAGAGTAAAGGCTGTCCCGACGACCCTGGAACAATAAGCCATGAGGGTCCACCTACTTATGACTTTGACTGTAGGCATATCAGCAGTGTTCACACCACTGGGTGATGAATGGGACAATTCACTGACACGGCACCATCAAATTCTAGTCCAGGGGTTGAGACACTCAGAGATTGTTGGATCTGTACCCACAGTCCCGCGAGTTCAACCAGTATGCCTTATTTTGCAATACCCCTGGACCTTTCTGAACTGATTGACCTGTCTAATTCTACCATCTTTCTCACTAGTATACACCAAGTTAAATCCAGTACACACAAGGACAGGGAAGTAGCCTTACCTGTTGCAGGGTGGGCAGATGCCCCATGGCTCATGATAAACAGATCAGGACCCTCGGTAGATTATAGCTCTACTCCTTGGCAAGAGGGACACTGGGCTAATGTCACATGTTTTCCTAGCTGGACACACTGTTATTGTCTCCAAGTACAAACCAAAGGTATGACATTTAGTCCACACATACACTCAGGTTGCAATGATTCAAAAACAGACAGCCACGTGCAGTGTATTGGTGTAGATGCTGAGAACGGAAAGGATCTGCCCTGTAACAACCGTACTGTACAGGATCTCCGGACAGGTATATTAGCTAACGACACCGAAAGTCAGTCAAAAGGATATGAGTTGGCGAAAGGGACACAATTAGCCAAACTAATTACCCGATTATTCAATGGCACAGCAGTAGCAGTTCCAGAAGATATATACTTAGTTTGTGGACACAAAGTGTACAAATGGTTATCCGAGAATGTCACAGGACTGTGCACCATCGCCAGGCTTACTCCTGCTACCTTTATAGTACCACACTCTGAAATTGACATAAATGCAGTACCTAAACACACCTTGTATCGTAGGGCCAAAGATAACACACCCAGACCAAATGGCAAGCCACATGTAGTAGAGATGAGCATTACCAACAAAATTGTTAGTTCCATCTTCATATATCCCATGATAGCGCAGATGTGGGATCATCTGGTAGTAGCAACAGACTACCTGGATGACCAAATATGGGAAGAGATGAGACTTATGAATACCTCAAACATTGTGCAAAACCAGTTAATCATTGTCACCAACCAACACATATTAGTTCTAGATTATGTTACAGCTAAAGATGGAGGTATGTGCCAGATTGTGGGACCCTCTTGTTGCCATTACATAGACCCGCAGGGTAATTTGCAAGTTAAGGTGGATATAGAGAAGATGGCGGATTTAAGAGATAAATGGCTGGATGCACATAAAGCTGATAAAGATACATGGTGGTCTGATACCTTCTCTTCCCTTAACCCCAATAACTGGTTCAAAGGTATTGGGGGTTGGCTCATGGGAATTGTCCAAGTAATATTGCAGGTAGCCCTAATAATACTGGTGATATATGTAGTGATTAAGCTCGTTCTTATTTGTGTGACCCGCTTTTCAAAAAGAATGAAGAAAACTGATGAACGACCTATTATGCTCCTCTACGATGAGGAAGGACAGAAGGAAACATCGTTCAACACAGCTCCCCCTCCTCACAATGATGCCTGGCTGAGATAGGGTGAGATGAATCCCAGGGTATTACCACAAGTCCGAGCAACCGGGAGCCTACCTAGAAGGGGTAGGTTGTCGCCACTGCGGGTGAAGAGGATACGAATGGTATGCCCAGGGGATTCGCTAGGCGAAGGGAAAGTCTACAATCAAGTCTCCAAGGGGGGACTGTTATGGACTATTGATACAAAATGGATACTTGCTTGTTGAGCTAAGATGGCGGCCAGGCATTCAGCCTACACCTATAAACTAGAATCTTACTTTGTGTTTTTATCATGTGTTTCTTTGTGGTTTCCGTTCAGCTCAAGCAAGCAGTTACAAAGAAAGAAGTAGTAACGGTTTCACCCAGGAACAAGGGGGGGAGGGAGAAGGAATTTCCTCTGGCCGTCAAGGTTACAGAAAAGTAGAGAGTTCATAGCCAATAGAAAATATATACTTTATCTTTCACCCCCCCCCCTCACTCCCTCCTCTCGTGAAACCCATGTTTTCAGAAATAAACCAGAGATACTGATTAACTCCATGTAGTGAGTTGTCTGTCTGATCTCTCCGTGCACGTATCTTAATTAATTAATTTGGAGCAGTACATCAACCGAACTGGCAGTTTGGCCAGAACCAGAACAAGGACACCTCATTTAGGGCACACCACTGCAGAAAAATCCTTCTGATTCTGGAATAGGCTTTGTTGGTAGCTACCAATCTGGAATGAGATAAAGTCCTCAAGACCCTCGCAGAAAACCCTCTAGACTCTAAAAGGCGATCAACCTCCAGGCTGTCAGGTTGAGACTCTTCAACTCTAGGCAAGACCCTACCAGATGTACTAGGTCCTGCCTCAGGGGGAGCTTCCAATATTGCCCCTGGCTCATGTGCCTGAGCTTGGTGAACCAAGACCTGGTCTTGCCTGAGTTTCATCAATACTGTTGGTATCATGGAAACTGGAGGGAATACATAGGCCAGCCTGAACCTCCATGGAATGGACAGAGCATCTACCGCCCAAGGACTATACTCCCTGTATAGGGAGCAGAATCTGTCCACCTTGGCGTTGAACTTTGCTGCCATAAGATCGATCTCTGGCTTTCCCCACTGTTGCGTAATCTGATGGAAAACTTCTTGGCTTAGGGACCACTTGCCTGGCACCGGAAGATTTCAACTTAGGCGATCCGCCACCACATTGAGAGTTCCTCTGATGTGAACTGTGGCTAGATGGGTAAGGTTCTTCTCTGCCCAAGACAGGATCAATCCTACTTCCTGGAGGAGAGGTTGATATCTTGTTCCTCCCTGTCTGTTTATGTAGAATACTGTCGTCATATTGTCCGAGCGAACTCTAACTGCCTTACCCTGGACTTGAGGCGCGAAGTGTAGGTGCGCCAATCGGACTGCTCTTAATTCTCTTAAGTTCTCTTAAGTTTGATGACATTTGGCTCTCTTGCGGAGTCCAAGTACCCTGTACTGGAACTTTGTCCAGATGGGCTCCGCAACCTAGAAGGGATGCATCTGTGGTCAACATGATCCACTGGGGTGGAATCAAGGACCTCCCATATTTCAGCTGCTTCCACCATCCTAGGGAGCGCATACCCGAAGAGACCGGGAGCATTTCTTGTCTAACCCGGTAGGGTTGTGGTTCCACAGGCCCAACACTTCTGACTGAAGAGGGTGCAAGTGTGCTAGGGCCCAAGGGACTGCCTCTGCATTTGCTGATATGTGGCACAACATCTTCATCAAGGTTCTGATGGAAACCACACAGCGGACCATCAGAAACATTGCGGCTCTGATTACTTTCCGGCGTCTCTCCGGAGTGAGGGAGAGAGTCATCCCATAGGAGTCTATTATGAACCCAAAGAATCTTCTTGTTGTTGCTGGTACGATCTTGGATTTCTTCCAATTTATTATCCAGCCTAAATGCTGGAGAAACGTAAGAGCCCAATGAAGATGGTTCTGCAACATATCTAGAGACAGAGCTTTTAGTAGCCAGTCGTCTAAATAAGGAATAATTTCTAAACCCCTTAGCCTCAAGGCTGCCACCATAGCGCCCACAACCTTTGTGAAGGTGTGGGGGGCAGAAGAGATTCCAAAAGGCAGGACAGCAAACTGAAAATGTCTAGCCACGCCAGAGTCAACATCTGTTTGAATTTCCAGGAGCTTCTTCCTGAGAAAATTAGCAACCTGCGAGGTCGCAACTGCAACTGAAGTGGAGGAGGATGCGGCAGAATAACTTCTTCTTAAAGTGCATTCAACTCTTCTATCCAGTGGATCCTGGAGATTAGAAACATCCTCAGAGGGAACCACAGTGCATCTTGACAGTTTGGATATGGGTAAATCCACCTTGGGAGGAGGACTCCATTGGTCCAGTTGACTTTGGACTAGGGGATATAATGTTTTAAACCTTTTAGATATTACCGGTCCCTTTTCTGGATGCTTCCATTCAGTTGTCATCAAACTTCTGAGCGACTCTTCCACTTTGAAGGCCCTAGGCCCCCTAGAGGTGGCTGTAGAAGCTTCCCCTTGATCAACATCCTGGTCCCTTGACCTGATGGATCTCAATAGTCGCTGAACTTTTTCCACCGGGAATTTCTGGGTGGTAGTTTCCTCATCTTCCTCACTATCTGAAGCTGAGGAATGGGCTTCATCAACAATCATCAGGTCTTCTCCAAAAAACAAAGATCTCCTAGGAGAACTTTGTCTAGGCCTTTTCTGGGCTAATGCTTCAGTTATGGACTTGCCCATGAACTCCTTCACCCATGTTATCATGTCCAGAGAATGGGGCTCAGGATCTGGAGACAACTCTGACATTTGCTATAAATATAGTCATCAGGCAGCAAAGCGCTACAGCCCTAACACGTCAGGTGCCTGCGTTTGGAAGAAGATTTCTGTCCCGAAGAGGGCACATCCCACGAGCCCGGAGAAGAATTTTGAAAGCAATTCAGCCGATAGAAGCAGCAGCCGAGGCGGCTGGAGAATTAGCAGGTAACGTCAGCTAGGAGTGTTTCTCAGAAGCGTCAGCACAGTAGTGTGCGTGAGCACAACTGTGTCTGCACTATGGCATCAGCAACTCTCAGAACAAGGAGTGAACGGAGAGACAGCTGAAGAAGACTGAGCTTCTTAAATAGCAGAGAGGGGAGGAGAATCTTCCGCCTCACTCTGACCTCAGAGAGCCCTACTCCACAGAGAAAAAAGGAGAAAAGAAAAAAACTCTCCAGGGGAAGCTCAAGGTAGAAGCACAGAAAACCACCAATTTTCTGTCAGGAAAGTAAAATAGTGATTAAGTTTAAACCAATACTTCTGGTCCGGCGCCAGACCGGAAGTTCGGCAGTTTCCTGAACCCCCCACCGACTGGAGAGAGGAAGAGACACCAGGACCAAAATTGCGGCGCTGGAGCATGATAGGTCTAGAAAATCGCTACCTAAACTGCTCTACACAAGGTAAACATAAGACCCAGTCCGCATAAGGTACAAGGGATCGTAGCCCAGTGGAAACCGCACAACTGTCCTCATGGTCGAAACTGTAAGAACAAAAATAGAAATTAAATACATATAGAAGAAATTGGTCTCCAAGAGACCACCACCTGTCCCTTCTGTCCGCAGGACGGAAAAAAATCGCACAGTGTGTCTGTTTTGGGAGGTCTTTATAGGGGCCTAATTGGTTAATTATCACTTTATTTTGATTTAATTAATACAAGTTCCACCTGTCCTGATTGCCCACAGGGGCAGTAATACTCCAGTTGTGCTGCTGTTGGGACGTAAGGGAAATGCCATTTGTTGAATTACAACCCCTTTAAATTGCATCTGTCAGCAGATTTGACCTGTTACATGTACGCTTGGCAGCTTAAAGGATAACTGTCACACTTAGACCCGAATTTAAATTTTCATATATGTAGTTACTAATAACATGATATTCCAGAATCAGTTACTATTAGACTGACTTACCCCATATTTAATAAGATTCAGCCCTTAGCAACCAGTCTGCATAAAACTGCAATTTCACTATTCAGTTAAGATGGCCGCCACTGCCCTCACCCTGAGGCTCACTAGCCCTAACTAGCCAGTAACAATAGCCCCCCAAAAGTGTCAGTAACCAGAGCCCTCCCCCCTAAAGGGTTAATCTCCTGCAGCACAAAGGGTTCCTCTTACCACATGATGCTTTCATTTATACAGTCGTGGCCAAAAGTTTTGAGAATGACACAAATATTAGTTTTCACAAAGTTTGCTGCTAAACTGCTTTTAGATCTTTGTTTCAGTTGTTTCTGTGATGTAGTGAAATATAATTACACGCACTTCATACGTTTCAAAGGCTTTTATCGACAATTACATGACATTTATGCAAAGAGTAAGTATTTGCAGTGTTGGTCCTTCTTTTTCAGGACCTCTGCAATTCGACTGGGCATGCTCTCAATCAACTTCTGGGCCAATTCCTGACTGATAGCTACCCATTCTTTCATAATCACTTCTTGGAGTTTGTCAGAATTAGTGGGTTTTTGTTTGTCCACCCGCCTCGAGGATTGACCGCAAGTTCTCAATGGGATTAAGATCTGGGGAGTTTCCAGGCCATGGACCCAAAATGTCAACGTTTTGGTCCCCGAGCCACTCAGTTATCACTTTTGCCTTATGGCACGGTGCTCCATCGTGCTGGAAAATGCATTGTTCTTCACCAAACTGTTGTTGGATTGTTGGAAGAAGTTGCTGTTGGAGGGTGTTTTGGTACCATTCTTTATTCATGGCTGTGTTTTTGGGCAAAATTGTGAGTGAGCCCACTCCCTTGGATGAGAAGCAACCCCACACATGAATGGTCTCAGGATGCTTTACTGTTGGCATGACACAGGACTGATGGTAGCGCTCACCTTTTCTTCTCCGGACAAGCTTTTTTCCTGATGCCCCAAACAATCGGAAAGAGGCTTCATCGGAGAATATGACTTTGCCCCAGTCCTCAGCAGTCCATTCACCATATTTTCTGCAGAAGATCAATCTGACCCTGATGTTTTTTTTTTGGAGAGAAGTGGCTTCTTTGCTGCCCTTCTTGACACCAGGCCATCTTCCAAAAGTCTTCGCCTCACTGTGCGTGCAGATGCGCTCACACCTGTCTGCTGCCATTCCCGAGCAAGCTCTGCACTGGTGGCACTCCGATCCCACAGCTGAATCCTCTTTAGGAGACGATCCTGGCGCTTGCTGGACTTTCTTGGACACCCTAAAGCCTTCTTAACAAGAATTGAACCTCTTTCCTTGAAGTTCTTGATGATCCTATAAATTGTTGATTGAGGTGCAATCTTAGTAGCCACAATATCCTTGCCTGTGAAGCCATTTTTATGCAACGCAATGATGGCTGCACGCGATTCTTTGCAGGTCACAATGGTTAACAATGGAAGAACAATGATTTCAAGCATCATCCTTCTTTTAACAGGTCAAGTCTGCCATTTTAACCCAATCAGCCTGACACAATGATCTCCAGCCTTGTGCTCGTCAACATTCTCACCCGAGTTAACAAGACGATTACTGAAATGATCTCAGCAGGTCCTTTAATGACAGCAATGAAATGCAGTAGAAAGTTTTTTGGGGGATTAAGTTAATTTTCATGGCAAAGAAGGACTATGCAATTCATCTGATCACTCTTCATAACATTCTGGAGTATATGCAAATTGCTATTATAAAAACTTAAGCAGCAACTTTTCCAATTTCCAATATTTATGTAATTCTCAAAACTTTTGGCCACGACTGTACACTGAGCAGATGGCAGATCTCCCTTCCCTGGTCTGCGCTGCTTCGGCTCTGCATTGTCCCAGTCTGCTGAGTGAGGGAGCGTCTGCCAAGCGCAGGGACAGGGAGAAGTGCATACAGCCCATGCACTGTTATCAGCTGCTGGGGAGGACCTGGCTTTAATAATTTACTTACAGTCCCGGGCTGTCAGTAATCTGACCCTGCACGCTGCGTCCTCCGTCCTTCAACAGAGGACGGACCATGCCTAGCAACCTTATTTTAAGCACAGGTAAAAGTAGGCAGTACAGGGGAAGAAAATGTGGAATTAAGGGGTAATTGAATACACAGTGAAAAGTTGAAATAGGGCCACCAAGGAGATATTAATCACCACAATCCAATACTCCCAAAAAAAAATATATGACAGTTATACTTTAAGGCATCTGTGTTGGCACCATGGTCATATGTGCCCGCAAAGTTTTAAAGGGGTTATCCAATCCTGGAAATGGCCCCCCATACGCCCGGGCCCCTCACACTGATTCTACTTACCTGGCTCCCCACGTCGCTCCTGGTCCCCGCACAGCTGCCGCTGCTTCCCCCGTGCGCAGATGAAAACATCTGGTGTTGAGGGAGAGCAGCCAATGGCAGGCGGTGATGTGGACGAGCCTCCTTAGCATCACAGGTGATACAACCGGATCCATTCTGAACGGATGCAGGCATTTGTATTATCATAACAGACGGGTTTTTGCTGATCCATGATGGATCCAGCAAAAACGCTGATGTGAAAGTAGTCTAATATATGCAAATGAGCCTCTAGGAGCAACGGGGGCATTGCCGTTAGTTATGGCTTTGCGGTTCGCCCGGCAGTCGGTTCACGGCGAACTTTGAGCGTTCAGAATCCGCCAAACATGCTAACATATGGCGATGTTCACGCACGCCATATTCTTTTGCATTACGCCGAACTTTGACTCATGA
This sequence comes from Bufo gargarizans, assembly GCF_014858855.1. Lineage (NCBI taxonomy): Eukaryota > Metazoa > Chordata > Amphibia > Anura > Bufonidae > Bufo > Bufo gargarizans. Next base: position 124,989,022 of record NC_058080.1, read on the forward strand.
CACATTCATCAGGTGGGACAGGACAGCCAATTGAGACGTTTCAGCACATGGACACACCCCCACCCTATAACAGAACCCGATCTGGCTGCCATTTTACATTCTGTATTTTGCCAGTGTAGGGAGAGGTTGCTTTGTGGAGCAGGCACAGACTGTTAGGGACACTAAACGCTAGCTAATAGGGCCACAAAAGTCCTTTTAAGGACTGGTATAGGTGTGCTATTGATAGGGGTGACTTACTGAGGGGTGTAATATACTTATTATGTACTTTCTAACATAGAAAGTATATTATAGTGTATTTGTACTGTGCAGCAGTTGTGTGTGGTTCTCCTGCAAAACGCAGCTATATAGAGGGACAAACCCTATTGGAACAACTAATTGCAACGGGTGTGATATACTAGTTGCCCCCCAAAAAACTGATTGAGGCAGGGGTGTGATATAACTATAATATACTTTATATATAGTGCATTTGAACTGTGCAGCAGTTGTGTGCGGTTCTGCTGCGATACCACAGCTATATAGAGGGACAAACGCTATTGGAACAACTAATTGCAACGGGTGTGATATACCAGTTGCCCCCCCCAAAAAAAACTGATTGAGGCAGGGGTGTGATATACCTATATTATACCATATTTTCACCCTATAATACACCACCTGCCCATCAGACGTCTGATTTGTGACTGCCCGACGCACTGGAACTCCACCTTGTATATGCTTGATAGGCTGCTTCAGCAGAAACGCGCCGTTGATGACTACCTGTACAAACTTTGCGGCAGGACAGGTTCTGGGGAGCTTGTTTTTTTTTCACTGCACCAGTGGCTGTTCATGCACGACGCATGCAGACTTCTGCTGCCATTTGATGAGATTATCAAACTGGTGAGTCGCAGCCAGGGCACCATCAGTGGCATCGTACCTTACACCTTCTTTCTGGAGCGTGCATTGCGTCGTATCATTGATCAAGCCATCGAGGATCAGGAAAATGAGAAAGTCGCAATGCTGAATAAATTCCCAGAGGAAGCTACTCCATCTTAGATAATGGATGGTGCCTGGTGGGATGAGGAGAAGGATCAAGAAGAGCAGGCTTTAAACTTTTCTGGGATCCCTGGTGTTGTCCGTGGATAGGGGGAGGAGACCGAAGATGACATTCTCCTTGGCGATGAGCAGGAGCCAGGGCGCTCCACCGCTTTCTATATAGTGCATATGGGGGCCTTTATGCTCCAGTGTCTGTAGAGGGACCCCCGTATAAAAAGCATAAAGGGCAAGGACAAGTACTGGGTGGCAACATACTTAAACTCCAGGTGCAAACACAAAATGGCGGACATGTTACCAGCATCACAGAGGGCTGGCAAAACGCAGCATTTTCAGGCCTTGCTTCGAGAGATGCTGCATTCTGCTGTTGCGGGCGCTGGCAGGTGAATTTCCACCCACAGAGAAACAGTTGCGAGTACCCAGCCTATAGCGCATGTAAGAAGAAGGCGGTTTGAAGATGTGTTGGTCATTCTTGCAGCCAACCCATCGACAGCCGCCCTAAGGATCCAGCCTCATGGAACGCCTAGACCGACACTTGTCTGACTACTTTGGGTTAACGGCCGATGTGGACGCTCTGAGAAGCGAGGAACCCCTTGGTGTGCAGGCTTGACCTGTGGCCAGAGCTGGAACAATTTGCCATGGAACTGTTGGCTTGCCCCTTTTCCAGTGTCCTGTCCGATAGCACGTTCAGTGCAGCAGGGGGGATCGTGACCGTTAAGCGCACTCGCCTAGCTCACGACAGTGTGGACTACCTCACATTTCTAAAAATTAACGAGGAATGGATCTCTGAGGAATTCAACACCTGTGATAACACGTTTAATTGAATTTCCTCATGCCAGCCAACACATATCCACCACCACCCAGAACAAATAATGGTCCCTGTCTTATGTAAATACAGCGGCATAAAAGGCCTTTTCTGTCCGGTGAATGCCTAATGTTTAGGACTTCGGAGGAATTCAATTACGTGTTATTGAATTTCAACTATTATCATTTGTTTTTTTTTCAAGAGGGGAATTTCGTTAGCCATGATATTTAATCCAATTTTATATTTTTAGTTCTTTTAAACATATATTTTTGACGTGTATTTGTACTGGACTGCAGTAATCCATTGATATCCAATGACCGTCTAAAATACTTCCATCCACATAATGACTTGATCTTTTCTTTACGGTGAATGCATCATTTTTGGGGCCTGTAATCTAACTGGCCAACTGTAAAATTGTTATACGGCGACCGCCTAATGTACCTCCAGCCACATAATGACTTGATCTTCTGTACTTCAAATGGATAATTTTTGGGGCCTTTAACCTGTTTGGGACATAGGGCGTACAGGTACGCCCTGATGTCCTGGTACTTAAGGACACAGGGCGTACCTGTATGTGCTATGTATGTCCGATCACCGCCACGCGGCGGGCGGTAATCGGAACTGGGTGCCTGCTCAAATCATTGAGCAGGCAACCGGGAACAATGCTCGGGGGGTCCCGTGACCCCCCCGTGTCGGCGATTGCCACAAACCGCAGGTCAATTCAGACCTGCGGTTTGCGGCTTTTACATGGTGCGGCGGTGCCATTGGGTCCCCGTGGGGCTGTAGGGGGGACCCGATGGCATGGAAAGCAGCGAAATGCCTTCCTGAAGCATCGGCGCTGCTGGATCTCACAGGCCGGAAGCTGTATGAGTAATACACACTGTATTACTCATACAGCCAATGAATTCCAATACAGAAGTATTGGAATACATTGTAAAGGGGATCAGACCCCAAAAGTTGAAGTCCAAAAGTAGGACAAAAAATAAAGTGAAAAGAAAAGTTTAAAAAATAAAGTTTCCCCCCCCAAAAAATTAAAAGTTTCAAGTAAAAAAGAAAAAAAAAAAAACTTAATTTCCACCAAATAAAGTAAAAAAAAAGGTAAAAAATAGGTTAAAAAAAAAAGTTGTATCACCTGTGGAATATTAGGTATCACCACGTCTATATCTACCGGCTATATAAACATATTACATGATCTAACCCCTCAGATAAACAATAATAAAAAATAAAAACTGTGCTAAATAAACAATTTTTTTGTCACATTACATAACAATAAGTACAACAGTAAGCGATCAAAAAGGCGTATGCCCACCAGATAGTACCAATATAACCATCACCTCATCCTGCAAAAAATAAGCCCCTTCCTAAGACAATCGCCCAAAAAATTAGAAAAACTATGGCTCAGAATATAGAGACACTAAAACATAATTTTTTGGGTTTTAAAAAAGCTGTTATTGTGTAAAACTTAAGTAAATTTAAAAAAGTATACATATTTGGGATCTCCGCGTCCGTAATAACCTGCTCTATAAAAATATCACATGACCTAACCCCTCAGGAGAACACTGTAAAAAAAAAAAAAAAAAAAAAACTGTGTAAAAAAATAAAGTCATACGCACCCCAAAATAGTGCCAATCAAACCGTCATCTCATCCTGCAAAAACCATACCCTACCCAAGATAATCGCCCAAAAACTGAAAAAACTATGGCTCTCAGACTACGGAAACACTAAAACATGATTTTGGGGGTTTAAAAAATGAAATCATTGTGTAAAACTTACATAAATAAAAAAATAGTATACATATTAGGTATCGCCTCGTCTGTGACAACCTGCTCTATAAAAATACCACATGATCTAACCTGCCAGATGAATGTTATAAATAACAAAAAAATACAGTGCCAAAACAGCTATTTCTTGTTACCTTGTCTCACAAAAAGTGTAATATAGAGCAAACAAAAATCATATGTACCCTAAACTAGTACCAGCAAAACTGCCACCCTATACTGTAGTTTCTAAAATGGGGTCACTTTTTTGGAGTTTCTACTCTAGGGGTGCATCAGGGGAGCTTCAAATGGGACATGGTATAAAAAAAAACAGTCCAGCAAGATCTACCTTCCAAAAACCGTATGGCCTTCCTTTCCTTCTGCGCCCTGCTGTGTGCCTGTACAGCAGTTTTTACGACCACATATGGGGTGTTTCTGTAAACTACAGAATCAGGGCCATAAATATTGAGTTTTGTTTGGCTGTTAACCCTTGCTTTGTGAAATTTTGAAATGATATCTCTATTTTCCATTAATTCTTGTGGAACACCTAAAGGGTTAACAAAGTTTGTAAAATCAGTTTTGAATACCTTGAGGGGTGTAGTTTCTAGAATGGGGTCATTTTTGGGTGGTTTCTATTATGTAAGCCTCACAAAGTGACTTCAGACCTGAACTGGTCCTTAAAAAGTGGGTTTTTGAAAATTTCTGAAAGATTTCTAGATTTGCTTCTAAACTTCTAAGCCTTGTAACATCCCCAAAAATAAAATATCATTCCCAAAATGATCCAAACATGAAGTAGACATATATGGAATGTAAAGTAATAACTATTTTTGGAAGTATTGCTATGTATTATAGAAGTAGAGAAATTAAAAAACTTAAAAATTTGCTACTTTTTCTAAATTTTTGGTAAATGTGGTATTTTTTTATAAATTATAAATAAAAATGATTTTTTTTTTACTCCATTTTACCAGTGTCATGAAGTACAATATGTGACGAAAAAACAATCTCAGAATGGCCTGGATAAGTCAAAGTGTTTTAAAGTTATCACCACATAAAGTTACACTGGTCAGATTTGCAAAAAAATGGCCTGGTCCTTAAGGTGAAAATGAGCCCGGTCCCTAAAGGGTTAATGTAACCGGCCAACAGTAAAATTGTTATACGGTGACTGCCTAATGTAAGTCCAGCCACATAATCACTTGATGTTTTCTGTAAAACACCAGTTATATATATCATAAATTTCTCACATGGAAAAAATCCATATATCTCCTATAACGCTAAAAAAGCTACCACGCAAGTACATATTAAAAATATTAATACTTTATTAGAAATCCACATAAAACAATACAATTTAAAAAAAATACATAAAGCAGGAATCATGGGAACACTAGAGTGTGTCAGTAAAAATAGGCTCCAGACATCAAGGGACTAGTATCATATCTGATAGCAACATTATCACAACGGGTTAATTATAGCAATCATGCGTCCATATAGTGCAATACACCGCTCTCCACAATAAAGTGAGGGGTGGTGATCTACCAATGCATACCCAGAGTGAAATGCTGCTGATACAGATCACAAGATCACAGAAAACATCAAAGTTATTATTAGGATCAATTATGTATCACTTGTTATACAAACCGGATTCCCAAAAAGTTGGGATACTATACAAATTGTGAAGAAAAACTGAATGCAATGATGTGGAGGTGCCAACTTCTAATATTTTATTCAGAATAGAACATAAACCACGGAACAAAAGTTTAAACTGAGAAAATTTAACATTTTAAGGGAAAAATATGTTGAATCAGAATTGCATGGTGTCAACAAATCCCCAAAAAGTTGGGACAAGGCCATTTTCACCACTGTGTGGCCTCTCCCCTTCTTCTTACAACACTCAACAGACGTCTGGGGACCGAGGAGACCAGTTTCTCAAGTTTAGAAATAGGAATGCTCTCCTATTCTTGTCTAATACAGGCCTCTAAGTGTTCAATCGTCTTGGGCCTTCTTTGTTGCACCTTCCTCTTTATGATGCGCCAAATGTTCTCTATAGGTGAAAGATCTGGACTGCAGACTGGCCATTTCAGTACCCGGATCCTTCTCCTACGCAGCCATGATGTTGTGATTGATGCAGAATGTGGTCTGGCATTATCTTGTTGAAAAATGCAGGGTCTTCCCTGAAAGAGATGACCTCTGGATGGGAGCATATGTTGTTCTAGAACCTGAATATATTTTTCTGCATTGATGGTGCCTTTCCAGACATGCAAACTGCCCATGCCACACGCACTCATGCAACCCCATACCATCAAAGATGCAGGCTTCTGAACTGAGCGTTGATAACAACTTGGGTTGTCCTTGTCCTCTTTGGTCCGGATGACATGGCGTCCCAGATTTCCAAAAAGAACTTCGAATCGTGACTCGTCTGACCACAGAACAGTCTTCCATTTTGCCACACTCCATTTTAAATGATCCCTGGCCCAGTGAAAACGCCTGAGCTTGTGGATCTTGCTTAGAAATGACTTCTTCTTTGCACTGTAGAGTTTCAGCTGGCAACGGCGGATGGCACAGTGGATTGTGTTCACTGACAATGGTTTCTGGAAGTATTCCTGAGCCCATTCTGTGATTTCCTTTACAGTAGCATTCCTGTTCGTGGTGCAGTGTCGTTTAAGGGCCCGGAGATCACGGGCATCCAGTATGGTTTTACGGCCTTGACCCTTACGCACAGAGATTGTTCCAGATTCTCTGAATCTTCGGATGATGTTATGCACAGTTGATGATGATAGATGCAAAGTCTTTCCAATTTTTCGCTGGGCAACACCTTTCTGATATTGCTCCACTATCTTTCTGCGCAACATTGTGGGAATTGGTGATCCTCTACCCATCTTGGCTTTTGAGAGACACTGCCACTCTGAGAAGCTCTTTTTATACCCAATCATGTTGCCAATTGACCTAATTAGTGTTAATTGGTCTTCCAGCTCTTCGTTATGCTAAAATTTACTTTTTCCAGCCTCTTTGTCACAACCAGACAGCTGAGAAGCTCTGACAGAGGCCTTTCAGAACCTCCTCCTTGAGTTTCTGTGTTGTGGTATTCAGTTCCTCCTCTCGTTAGCCTCTCTCAGCTGTCATGTGTTGGACTAATTGCTTCCCTTTAAATTCCTCCCCAGAATGCTTTTCTGGGCGGCTTATACTTCTTCCTGGAGTGTGTGTGCATGCTGACTTTGTTCTCCTGTTTGCTACAAAGCTAAGTGTTGTACCTTTATCTGTTATTTTCTGTTTGCTGGATCCCAGGTGACCCTGACTCCCTCCGTATCTTGTGTAGGGAGCCGGTGGTCGTGTCCCCTCACTATTGTAGGGTGCTCAGGGCTTTATAGTCAAGGTTCGTGGATATGCAAACCTCCACCATTAGGATCTTTGCATAGGCTGAGCAGCCAGGGAAAGTGCCAGGTCTTCTGCAGGGGTCTCCCTTGGTTCCTTAGCTTTTGGATCCAGCGAGTCATTTATACATGTTGCTTTGCCTTGTTTCCTGTACACCGTCTGTGACACTCTTATTGCTACTTGTCCCAACTTTTTGGGGATTCCACATCATTGCATTCAGTTTTTATTCACAATTTGTTTAGTGTCCCAACTTTTTGGGAATTCGGTTTGTATATATTTTTAGATATACCGTAGTTATAATGTATATGTGGGGATAAACAGCATATATATATATTTTTGTTATTGCCACCTTATTGGATTATGGTGATCAACTATAACCTAGAGTGGCATCTTCTAATTGATTGCACTAGTGGGCACTTTATGGTCTTTTTGATGAATTGTTACATACATCCTGTTTTAAATGTATATATTTTGTATTGTTGGTTATGATGTCATTATGGTATATATCACAGTATTCATCAATAGAATGGAGAGATATAGGAGATGACTAGTAAACATTGACTAGGAGTTGCTATCTTACCAGCATGTTATGCGATTGTGGTGTCCGATCATGTGACCCGTTGCGTGACCTTGCGCTTCCATGTGACGGGTCACGTGATGTCTGATGTATCTGGTGGCATCACTGATCCTCGTTGTGATCTCGGCCCGATCATGTGACCCGTCGCGTGACCCTGTGTTTCCACGCGATGGGCCACGTGACGTCTGACGTAGCTGGCTGCATCACTGATCTTCGTTGTGATCCCAGATGTATCTGGAAGCGGGAAGAGGTGACCTGGCAGCTGATTGGCTGTGAACATTATGCTCATCCATTGGTTGAATTTAAGACAGACGGGTATATAGGGGGGAATGATTGGCCTTGATGTTATGCCCCGTGAGGAAGCGAATAGAGAAACGATCGTCGGGCGGACGCTCCAGACTGGGTCAGTAACTTTGATGTTTTCTGTGATCTTGTGATCTGTATCAGCAGCATTTCACTCTGGGTATGCATTGGTAGATCACCGCCCCTCACTTTATTGTGGAGAGCGGTGTATTGCAATATATGGATGCATGATTGCTATAGTTAACCCTTTGTGATAATGTTGCTATCCGATAGGATACTAGTCCCTTGATGTCTGGAGCCTATTTTTACTGACACACTCTAGTGTTCCCATGATTGCTACTTTATGTATTTTATAATTATTGTACTGTTTTATGTTTGGGGCCTGTACTTCCCTGGCCTGCAGTAAAATTGTTATTCAATGACCCTCTGATATACCTCCAGCCACATAATCACTTGATGTTTTCTGTCCGGTGAATGCATAATTTTTGGTGCCTGTAGTCCACTGGCCTGCAGTAAAATTTATATCAATTGACCATCTAATATATCTCCAACCACATAATCACTTGATCTTTTATGTACAGTGAATGCATATTTTTGGGGGGTAATCTAACTGGTCAACAGTAAAATTGTTATACCGTGACCGCCTAATGTACCTCCAGCCACATAATCACTTGTTCTTTTCTGTCAGACGAATGCCTAATTTTTGGGGCCTGTACTCCACTGGCCAACAGTAAAATTGTTATACCATGACCACCTAATGTAACTCCAGCCACATAATGACTTGATCTTTTCTGTACGTTAAATGCATAATTTTTGGGGCCTTTAATGTAACTGGCCAACAGTAAAATTGTTATATGGTGACCGCCTTATGTACAGTAACTCCAGCCAAATAATCACTTGATGCTTTCTGTCCAGTGAATGCCTAATGTTTGGGGCCTGTACTCCCGTGGCCTAAAATACAAATTTTCTAGGATCCAGCATGGCCCATTTTTGAGAGTTTCCCTTTAAGACGCATAAAATAGGCCCCTGATTAAAATACATATTTTTTGTGGAAATGTTTGCCATTGATCCACTTCTGGTATGTCACTGTCCATGTTGTGGGACGATTTGTGCACTTCTTGTAAGTATTTGGTGGCTGCAAATATGACCTGAAGGTTTTTTAGGTTCGCCTGCCATTAAAGTGAATGGGGCCCGCCGCGAACATTTGATCGCGTTCGCGCGATCGCGTTCGCAAATAGTCCAGGCCGATGTTCGTCCATTACTATTTGTAAGTGTATGCACAAAAAATTAAAAAAGGTATTTGGGATGCACACACTTTATACAGGAGAAATACCACAGATTATGTCGCTGATGTCAGCAGCGGCCAATATAAAATTTCAGGAAATGTCACAGGTTTTTTAGATGTGGAAACGTTACATAGGAGAAATACTGCAGATACTGTCACTGATGTCAGCAGGGGCTAATATAAAATTACAGGGACTGTCACAGGTATTTTGGATGTGGAAATGTTATACAGAAGCTGTACCCCATGTAATGTCACTGTCCGCAGCGGACACCTTCAACGGAAAAAGTACACTGGATGTCACTGATATTTTTGGGATGCGCACACATTACACAGGAGAAATACCGCAGATAATGTCGCTGATGTCAGCAGTGGCTAATGTAAAATTACAGGGAATGTCACAGGTATTTTGGATGTGGAAACATTACACAGGAGAAATACAGCAGACAATGTCGCTGATGTCAGCAGCGGCTAATATAAAATTACAGTGAATGTCACAGGTATTTTGGATGTGGAAACGTTACACAGGAGAAATACCGCAGACAATGTCGCTGATGTCAGCAGCGGCTACAGGGACTGTCACAGGTATTTTGGATGTGGAAACGTTATATAGGAGAAATTCCGTAGATAATGTTGCTGATGTCACCAGGGGCTAATATAAAATTACAGGGAATGTCACAGGTATTTGGGATGTGGAAACATTACACAGGAGAAATACCGCAGATCGGGGTGGGATTCAAATTTTTAAGAACAGGTTCCCTACTCAACGGCAAATACACGTCGTCATGACACATGTTTACATATACATACACCATATATATGCAACACACATACACATAAATACCCCATGTATACACTACACACACATACCACAAAACTTTTAAAAAGCCTAAGGAGCTAAACTATCAATGTTGAAGTTTTTTTTCCAGTGCTTGCCCACACCTCTAACTCCTCCCAATGTCTATCTGTACATGTCCCAACCCTGCTTAGTCTCCATTGTGCCCCACACAGTACATAATATGCCAGATTTGGGATGGTTGGGAGGTATGCATACATAAACAGACTATATAGACACTACACTCACATAATCACATATACAATATACACCATACAGTATATAAATGACCCCTAGGCTACACTTACAGTAGATTTACCTACACCATATACATTTTATACACATTTGTACCTAGCACTAAAGACATATTTGCATACATATTATATTCTGTGCTATCCAGAATACAGCACCACATACCTCTTATATCAAGTGACTTCTCCTCTGATGCAGACCTTCTCTTTTTTCATCTTCTCCTTTGAGAGCAGACCGCCATGATGATTTTCACCCATCTCTTTTCCATCATCCTCATACCTTCTTAACAACTCACCTGCCACCTTCAATAATAATAATAATAATAATAATGTGCACTAGTTCAAAAATGCTCCTGTTCTGTGTGCCAGTACATAAAAAATTCTCTCAATGCCCCCAGTTGAGCTAATGTCCCCATAATGTGTGCAAGTATAAAACACCCATATATAATGCGCCTGGTAAATGCTCACATAGTTCTCCTCTCCTCTTCCCCATAGTGCCCCCATAATGTGCCAGTATAAGATTCCCCCATAGTGTCCCCCAGAATGTGCTAGTATAAATGGCCCTTCTTAGTGCCCCCATAAGGTGACTATATAATATGCCCCCATAATGTTCTTCCTCCCCTCCAACACCATAGTGTCCCCATAATGTGCAGTATAACATGCCCCCATAGTGTTTCGTATGTGCTAGCAATGCCCCCAGTAGATGCCCCCATGTGCCAGCAATGCCCCCAGTAGATGCCCCCATAATGTCCACATGTGCCAGCAATGTCCCCAGTAGATGCCCCCATAGTGTCCCCAATGATGTGCCAGCAGATGCCCCCATAGTGTCCCCATGTGCCAGCAATGTCCCCAGAAGATGCCCTCATAGTGTCCCCATGTGGCAGCAATGCCCCAAGTAGATGCCCCCCATAGTGTCCCCCATGTGCCAGCAATGCAGCCAGTAGATACTCCCATAATGTTGCATATGTGAAAACAATGCCCCCAGTTTTGCCACAGAAAAGCAAAAAACAAAAACAAAACACTTACCTCCACCCTGTCAGCGATGTGATGCAGGCCTCTTCCGGCCTGTGTCCCGCGCTGTACGGCTCAGGCGGCGCAATTACGTCATCGTGCTGCCTGCACCGGCCTCTGATAGGCTGCTGGCCTTAGGCCAGCAGCCTACTAGAGGAACAGGGAAGGGAGACGCGTCTCCCTTGCCCTGCTGCAGTGTTCATCTGCATCACCGTCCTGAGGACGGTGATACAGATGAATGTAGGGAGATGAGCAGGGGTCAAGTCCTGGGGAAAAAAGTGTGGGAACTCACCCAAGATCCACTGCCACCTGACCCCCTGCCCAAAAAAATAAATAAAAATAAATTATATATATATATATATCGCAGAAAATTTAGTGCAACATAAAATTGAAACAAAAACTGGAATTTGCGCTATTATATTATATAGCTCCCTTATATATAATTTACTTACAGTTCTGAAGATTCAGGGGTGCTGGGTGGCTTAGCCTCAGGGGTGCTGGCTGGCTTGGCCGGGCAGAAGGAGTGTGGGTGACTGTGAGGCCTTTTTTCTCCAAGCTGCTCCGGAAAAAATATATTTTGCATTATACCTCAGGTCAGACCACAAATCAAACCACCAATTTTAATCATACCTAAGCTAACAGCCCCAATAAGATCCCCAATGTTAATAAGACCCCAATAAGACCTCAGATAACACCTCAGCTCAGATACCAATATGAATGACCCCCAATCAGACCTCAGATATGAGACACATGCCTCATAGCAGCCCCCAGTAGCCTCATAGCAGCCCCCAGTAGCCTTATAGCAGCCCCCAGTAGCCTCATAGCAGCCCCCAGTAGCCTCTCACCAGCCCCCAGTAGCCTCTCACCAGCCTCCAGTAGCCTCTCACCAGCCCCCAGTGCCCCTCACCAGCCCCCAGTGCCCCTCACCATCCCCCAGTGCCTCTCACCAGCCGCCAGTTGCTCTCCATCAGCCCCCAGTGTGTACTCCCAGGTATTAAAATCATTGGTGGGCAGTGTGCCCTCCCTTCCCCAGTATTAAAAAAATCATTGGTGGGGAGTGCTCCCTCCCCCCGCCCTTCCCAATATTAAAAATCATTGGTAGGCAGTGCGCCCCCCGGCCCCCCCATCATTGTGGCAGCGGCAGTTCCGATCGGAGTCCCAGCAGTGTAATGCTGGGACTCCGATCGGTTACCATGGCAGCCAGGACGCTACTGAAGCCCTGGCTGCCATGGTCAGTTACTCTGCAGCAGCATACTTACATGCGCTGTGGCCGCCCGGCGCTCCTTCTTCTTGTAACTCACAGTCTGTGCGGCGCATTGCTTATGCTTATAGCAATGCGCCGCACAGACCTGTGAGTTACAAGAAGAAGGAGCAACCGGGCGGCCACAGCGCATGTAAGTATGCTGCTTCAGAGTAACTGACCATGGCAGCCAGGACTTCAGTAGCGTCCTGGCTGCCATGGTAACCAATCAGAGCCCCAGTATTACACTGCTGGGACTCCGATCGGAACTGCTGCTGCCACCAATGATGGGGGGGTGCTGATTTTTAATACTGGAAAGGGCGGGCCCACTTCCCAAAAATGATTACCGGGGAGGGGCTCACTGGCCACCAATGATTTTTAATATTGGGAAGGGCGGGGGAGGACGCAAGTCTACCCACCAATGATGCAGCGTCCGGGCGTCCCCATCACCATGGGAACGCCTCGGATTTAAAATATACCATCGGATCTGAGTTTTCTCCAATCCGATGGTATATTTTAACTTCAACCGCGTTACCTACAGAGGACCAGGAAGCGGTGAGTACAAAGCTTTCACCGCTTCCTGGTCCTTTTGCCCTGAAAGGGAACAGCGTTCCTGCTATGAAAAAAGTGTAGGAACGCCGTTCCCACGCGTTCTTGCAGTAAAGAAAAAGTAAACTGGATGTAACTGATATTTTTTGGATGTGCACATGTTACACAGGAGATGTCCCCCAGGTAATGTCACTGTCGGCAGCGGACACCATCTACGGAAAAAGTACACTGGATGTCACAGAATTTTTGGGGATGTGCACATGTTACACAGGAGATGTAGCGCAGCTAATGTCACTGTCCGCAGCGGACACCGTCTATGGAAAAAGTACACTGGATGTCACAGATATTTTTGCGATGCGCACACGTTACACTGGATAAATACCGCAGATCATTTCGCTGATGTCAGCAGCAGCTAATATAAAATACCAGGGAATGTCACAGGTATTTGGGATATGGAAACGTTACACAGGAGATGTACCCCAGGTAATGTCACTGTCCGTAGCGGACACCATCTATGGAAAAAGTACACTGGATGTCACTGATATTTTTTGGATGTGCACATGTTACACAGAAGATGTAGTGCAGCTAATGTCACTTTCCACAGCGGACACCATCTACGGAAAAAGAACACTGGATGTCACAGATTGTTTTGGGATGCGCACACATTACAGGAATGTTGCTGTCTGCAGCGGCCTAACTATTGCACGCTATTTTGCGCAGGATGTGCTAAAAATAGATATTGCTGCCACACACAATAGTCCAGGACTTTTGGGTCTGTAAAGTTTTAGCAATTTAGCGCAGGTTGCGCTAAACATTTAAATTGCTGCTGCCATACACAACAGTAGTCCTTAAAAAGACTTTTGGATCTGTGAAGTTTTAGCAATTTAGCACAGGTTGTGCTAAATGTATATATTGCTGCTGCCACACACAACAATAGTCCTTATAAGGACTTTTGGGTTTCTGACAAGTTTTTCTACCAAAAAAATAATAATAATTCACTCCCCTTAATTCACTCCCCTCACATCTTTCGCTTCCTCAGCACAGCTCTCTCTGACTAACACTGAGACGAACACGTGTCATCGGGTGCTATATAGCACCCGAAGACACTTTCCGGCCAGCCAATTACTTTAATGTCAGTAACCAACATGGCTACGGCATTACAGTGAAGGGCAGTACTTACCTGTACATTTATTGGCTGAGTAGCAGGCAAAATAAGTGCGGGGAGGAGACGAACTGGTGTTCAGTTGAGCATGCTCGAGCAACACTAACTATGATAGATCAGGTCCAGGACAATAGGGGAATAAATGGTCCCTGCAGATTATAGGAAATAGTGGCTGCTATAGAGCTGACTATTTTTCATTATTAGTGAGGACCAGGTCCTTCTGTGTCATGAGAAATAGCCAATTCACTGTGACCTGGCTAAATACTGTATCTATGCAGGACCTCACCACTAGGGGGCAAAAAGGTCCTTACCAGTTATGGGAAATAGACAGCTGCTGTAGAGACGACTATTTCCCATGACTGGGGAGGACCAGGTCCCTCTGCAGTGGCTGGGTACAGGCGGATAATATTTTGTATTTGTTGTGACGCCAATTGAAGTGTTCACAGGGTACTATCCCAGGGCCCTTCTAAGGTGTCCCAGATTAGGAATTCCAGAGTGCTGTAATGGCCTATAATGTCTCTATAGTTTTGTGTCAGTTGTGTCACGGTGTCTCCTACCTGGGTAAGGCCGGATTCCTGGCTCCTGGCTCACTTTCAATAAATTTGAGTGTTTTGATAGTAGGAGTAATATAGGAACTTTGCAGAATAAATGATGTCCAGTCCTTTAGATGAAGTTCAAACATTGCTTTACTTGAAATAACTTGCATCCAAAGAATATAAAGCTTTGGTCTCTTGGTCCCAGCAGGTTTTGGCAATGATTGGCAGGACTGAGTACTTCTGCTTTAAATGTAACTTCTGCTGTGTGGGGACAGACTAGCTGAGGAGTAAGAGGCTTCTCCTAGGACTCTGGACTTATCTCATAGATGGATTCTCAGTGGATTCTTTCTTCCTGGAACTCCGGAGTTTGCCTGTAGTTTCTGCTTCTTCATCCAGCAGAGCTGAAGGTGCTCAGACTGGGTATATGGCTGAGTCTCAGCCGATACTTGGTCCTTGCTGTCTTCCCTATGCAGGGGGTAAACTATATCTGGCTCTAACAGTTTTTCCCCCCCCTTGCTGCAGGAAGAGGGACTAACCCACTCTCTCTAGAAGGGGGGGGGGAGAATAGAACAGGATTGTACTGCCATAACATTAAGACTATCTTTGCCGATGATGCTGCCACCTACTGGTAACCAGGCTAATTACTTGATCCATTACAGTTAACATATTTTTATATGTATATTTGTGGAGGACATGAGCAAAAATCATAGCTGATGACAGTATAAAGGTTCTTAGTAGATAGTAGCGGGGTAGAGGCGTGTAGTAACACAACTCTGGGGTGTTACACCTCTGAGTCATGTGATTTAGTCACAACCATTGTATTGCCGTCCTGATTATGGAAATACAGTTGTATCTAGCTGGAAGGCAGGACATTCGGGGCCTGGGACAAAACATCAGGGGCCCAGGCACCGAATGTTTTAACCTAGCAACGCCCCTGCCAATGAGTCCTCATATTCATCAGCTCCCGGCTCTCCCCACCCACCTGCCTCTGATTGACAGTTTTTTTCATATGGATATAGCTGCAGGAGGTCGGGGAGAGATAGAAGCTCATGAATATTCAGGACTCATCATTATGCACTGGAGCTGTTCAATTCAAGATTTTTGCAAAACCACTGGTTCACTTAAAGTAAGTGACCCAGCAATTTTCTAAGGGGACCTGTCATTTGTTTATGTTGCCCTTATTTCACCACCATAAAACTGGGGACAGATTCCTTTTAAAAATGCTGAAAAAAGTGTTAGAAGAAACAGAGCTGTTATAAATAGTGCAAAAACACATTCCCAAAAAATGACATGCGAAAAATGAAGGCCCCTTTTACATAAGCGAGTTTTCTGCGCGAGTGCAGTGCGTGACGTGAACGCCTAGCACCCACATGGAATCCGGACCCATTCATTTCAATGGGGCTGTGTACACGAGCGTTGTTTTTCACTCATCACTTTTGCGTTGCGTGAAAATCTCAGCATGTTCCATATTCTGCGTTTTTAATGCAGCCCTGGCCCCATAGAAGTGAATGGGGCTGCTTGGATGCAATGCGTTGCGTTGTGTTTTTAACGCAAGGAACTTAACATCAGTGAAGGTATTTTAGACAGGCAGCACATGAGGCAGGAATTTGCTGCTGAATTTTCCAGCCCTTCTGGATCATTTTTAAGCCATGCCAAAGACACCACGGGCTATGGATGTGGAGAGGCTCATTTTCCTCATCCAGGAGAGGCCCTGCATTTGGGATATGTGGTCTGGGGATTACCACGACCGGTTTAAAAAAGATGTGGCCTGGGTGGAGATAACCCAGGAGCTTTTTTCCACCATCTGGGAGAAAACCAAAGCGCAAAGTCGCTAGAATTTGGGTATGTTGCCAATGTATACATGTGTGATCCTTGCTGTCCTCCCTACTGTAGCACATGTGATACATTATCCTCCCTAGTATAGCGCATGTGATACTTTTCCTCCCTAGTATAGCACATGTGATACATTATCCTCCCTAGTATAGCGCATGTGATACGTTATCCTCCCTAGTATAGCGCATGTCATAGGTTATCCTCCCTAGTATAGCAGATGTGATACGTTATCCTCCCTAGTATAGCACATTTCATAGGTTATCCTCCCTAGTATAGCACATGTGATACGTTATCATCTGTTGGATTGTATATTTATCAAAATTTTCCTTTCTTGTCTTTTTATTACAAGTCGATGAGGTCAAGAATCATTGGTGGAGCTGCAGGGACTAGTTCCGCAAAGAGATGCAGCACCAGAGGCGGAGTAGTTCCGGGCCGCCAAAGAAAAGGCCATATATGTTTAGGGAACAACTCATGTTCCTCCGTATATAACATGTCCTATTCTTGTCTGTTTTGCGGACAAGAATAGGCATTTCTACAATGGGCCGCCTGTTCTGTTCCGCAAATTGCGGAAGGCACACAGGCGGCTGCCATGTTTTGCGGACCGCAAAAAACGGAATGGTCGTGTGCATGAGGCCTTACTCTGTAATTCTTCTAGCGCCCGTTCTAAGGAAACAATAGGTTTAAAGAGCACACCAAATGCTTGAAATAACTTCTTTATTACCTTCAACTTTTCTTTATATATAACACTGCTGCCTCCACAGCAGATAATCCATGTACAAAACATGTGTTGAATAAAGTATCACAAAATGGCGGTATGCATAAGATGGTGGTCTAACTGTTCAAACTTGTCATTCAACATAAAATGGTGGATATTTTTCTCTCTTCAGTATCTGTACTCTTACTTTGTTATTTAAGCACTTTATGATCTCTCTGAGAGGTATATCTGAGGTTTAACCAATAGTTCTACTTGCTCTACTTGGTTTGCAGTTTGCGCTATACAATTGTTTTGAGCAGTTTGAATGCTTATATGCAATTTGGTGGAACTGTACGCAAACACATAACTGGTTCAGTATACAGTTCTAATCACAATACTAACAATGGGAACATTATATAACTGTTCTAAATACCTATTTTGGCCTCTTGTGTCTCTTCAGCTCCTCTCTCTGGTGAATAATGATTCCAGCTAGGGGATTTCCCACACAGATTCAGTGTGAGGCAGGCTGTGATTGGTTAAGAGACTCCTGCTAAGTGTGAGGCTGGCTGTGGTTGGTCAAGACTCCTGCTCAGCAGCAACAGTTTAACTCTATGCTTTCTGTTATGTTTGCTGTGTAATTGAGCTTACCTTACATTCATATAATGAATCTTAAAGGCATATTATCTTTTCTGCTTTTGTGAACACAATATATAACTGTTATACAACATCCAAAAACATGAAATCACAGTAAAAAACTCAGCTTTTGTCTTTAACATATAAACATAGGAACTGTATTAAGGTTATTGGCAGGTCTAGCTGTATACACATATAAGCTGTATTAGCAACCGAGGACAGGTCTTAGCTGGCCAGCTACAATGGGCGAAATAAAAACCAGCCATTTACTAACCAAATTCCAAGGTGCACGCCACAAACCCTCTAGCCCTACTTAACTGATAATTAAAAGTGTGCCTATTTGCATCCAAACCTCACCTAGGAAAGGGACGCATGAGGTGGGTCGAAATGGCAAAATCCTCATCCCCTACAACCACATAAGGCGCTGGTGGGCAAGAGGAGCTAGGAACGTTTGCTGGCTGTGGTACATCCAGTTGGTTGGACTGAAGCCACCGACCCATTCAGGAAACCCTGAAGATCCGAGTATCTGCAGTACTTCCATAGAACCCAATATCTACAATTATAAACCTGTAGTTTGTGTCAGCCAAGGCCAACAAAACTACAGAGAAAAACTGTAGTATTATAGTATTGGGACCCTGAGTTCGGTGGCTTCTTAACCCATATGTGCTTCCTGTCAAGGGCACCAATACAATTTGGGAATTAAGTCCTCTCCAGGAAGCCCTGGGTTATGTCAAGCCACTGCTACCTGGTTGGATGTGGCAGCACTGAAGCTTTGGGTCTCAACCAAATGGTGGCACATGTAGCCCGTACCACGCCAGCAATTGTGGAGGTCCCCATTGCTAACCCAAAATGTAAAGATGAAAAAGATTTGCCAGTCACCAGATATCTGAAATGAAAAAAACAAAACATACAAAAAATGTAATTAATACACACAATATCACATATGTTAAAATGTACTACATTACTTCACATTATTTAATGGCAATGTGTCTGGCAAGTTAAAATATAAATAGGCCATATGCCAAGATTGGGACTCAATAATTTATATATATATATATATATATATATATATATATATATACATATATATATATATTTACTTTTAAGTAAGGAAAATTGTGAAGCTAAATCGACTCATATGAACTCAAAATGCACAATATATAATACATGTGTACTACTATTAAGTACTTATACATAGAACAGGTAAAGTTCAGAATACACAGGCCATAGACAAAACTGCTATTATGTATTGGCAAACAGTGGGTCATTCATGTATGAGTATGATAATATACAGTATATAGTCTTATCTTAACGTAATGATGAGACGTTCTTCAGGTAACACACTCCTCCACATGTTGGTGTCCTGGAAAGTCAAGGCCTTCCCCAACAGCCGATCGAAGGTAGCCACCGACATGCAGCAATAATTAAAGAACTTCACAGGGTGCTCACGGAGGTCAGAGTACAAACCAACAAATTTCTCTTTGCTGGCCCTCTGCAAAATGATAGGATGCACCAACATCCGCTTCCTCCGCGGTTCCTCCTATATCATTTCTGGCTGCTCTCCAAAACAATGGAAGACCAGCCAGTGCAAGAACACATGGTCAGTGGATGATACAGTGAAAGTGGACATCCTGCAAAGGGAAATCCCAAAAAACAAACCAATGCATGCAGAGGGTATTTATATGTGTTTGCAGTAACAGGTGAATCTAGAGCAGTGTTTCCCAACCAGTGTGCCTCCAGCTGTTGCAAAACTACAACTCCCAGCATACCCGCACAGTCAAAGGCTGTCCGGGCATGCTGGGAGTTGTAGTTTTGCAACAGCTGGAGGCACATTGGTTGGGAAACACTGATCTAGAGGATAGCTAATATTTTTCTTCACGCGTGTTAAAAACACATGCAATCCGCATGTCATCCACGTGGGAAAACGCAATAACTCAACGGCATACAAAACGGACGCCTAACGCAAGAAAAATCACGCGATTATCATGGAACGCACCCTGAAACTCATAGGTCATGCTCGTGTGAAAGAGGCCTAAAGGGGAGATTTATCAAGACTGGCGCTTTCTGCACATGTCTTGATATCCCCTGCGCTGCTGGAGGATGCGCCTAATTTATGAAGAGACTTACGCCTCAGCATAAATTAGGCGCATCCCCCTGCAGTCCATGCGCCTAACCAGAAATCAATGACAGCTCTCAGCTACCGTAGATGTCTGTCTTCACTTACGCCATAAAAAAGGCATAAATCAAGATTCTATTACACTTTGCTGCACTAATTGGGGATCCAAATAGCAGTTATACTGCTGCTTTTAGGTTGTTTTCCCTATATGATACATCACTAATTCCAGCAAACCTTGCTTGTGATTGGGGGCAAGTTCTGTGTGATACAGCCATTTACGGGGTGTATCAATAGGAAAGATACGTACATCCTATTAGCCGTTCTGCGTTGATTTTACATTGTTTAACTTTTTTTTTGGGGGGGGGGGGTGTATTTATAGGTAAAAAAAAAAGTTGAAGTTTCATTGTTATACAGCCACTTACGGGGTGTATTAATAGGAAAGATACTTACGTCCCATTAGCCGATCTGCGTTGATTTGACATATTTTTTATTTTTTTTTGGGTGTATTAATATGAAAAAAAGGGAAAAATATATGTCATAATTGCCGTTCAGCCGTGAAGTTATATTGTACTACAGCCATTTAAGGGTTGTATTAATAGGATAGATATGTATGTGCTATTAGCCCTCCTGAGTTGATTTTACATTGTTTTACTTTTTTGGTAGGGTATAATAGGGTATTCCGGCAGGCAGATGGCAAGCTGATGGCATTTGTCAGACGGATCCGGATGCAGATCCGTCTGACAAATGCATTGAAATGCCGGATCCGTCTCCCCAATGTCATCCAGAAAAATGAATCCGGTATTAAGTTTTGCATTTCTTTCGGTCTGCGATGCCGGATCCGTTTTGCCAAAACACTTAATGACGGATCCGGCACTAATACACTTCAATGTAAATTAATGCCGGATCCGGCGTTCCGGCAAGTGTTCAGTCTTTTTGGCCGGAGAGAAAACTGCAGCATGCTGCGGTATTTTCTCCGTCCTGAAATGGCAAAAAGACTGAACTGAAGACATCCTGATGCATCCTGATAGGATTGCTCTCCATTCAGAATGCCTTAGGATAAAATTGATCAGTTCTTTTCTGGTATTGAGCCCCTAGGACGGAACTCAACGTCTGAAAAAATTAACGCTAGTATGAAAGTACCATCAATAGGAAAAAAAAAGAAAAAATATATATCTCACAAGTGCCGTTCGCGGTGAAGTTACATTGTACTACAGCCATTTACGGGGTGTATTAATAGGAAAGATACTTACGTCCCATTAGCCGTTCTGAGTTGATTTTACTTTTTTTCTTTTTTTGGGGGGGTGTGTATTAATAGGGAAAAAAACTGAAAAATATATGTCATAATTGTTCTGACGGATCAGAGGAAGGGCAAAATAATCAGTGACAACAGCACACACTTACTGCTGACACCCTCTCCACTCTGTCGGGGGCTCTACTTGTATAAGCGTTTAATACAACAGGTTCTGTAGACATCTATGTGGAATCAGCTGACAACAGTGTAAAAGAAGTGCGCTTCTTTTTGACGCTAAAATCGACCTGTAAGGCTGAGTTCATACTTGAGTTATTTTGTCAGTTTTAGCCCCGTGACTGCCCAAATAAGTGAAGTGTGCAGTGATTCTAAGAGCTATGCCTGTCATCTGCATGTCATACTGACTCAGTATTATTTTACTACCAAAGCAGACTCCCTATGCGTGTTACTGCAAGGCACAGTGTTCTACACCACTATACAAGGCACAGTGTTAAAATAAATTTTGCTCATCTCTAGTATACGTCAAACGGAGGCAAAAAACAAGATGTGGACCCACCCTCAATACCACTTTTCAGGGGTAAAGGGAATGAAAATCTCCTTCTAAAAATATACATTCCAATTCTTAGGCCTCCTGCACACGAATGTGTGCGTCCCGTGGTCAAGCTGCGTCCCATAAAATGTGGGCCGCAATACACGAACACCGTCCGTGGGGCAGCCGCAGTAGATCGCGGATCCATTCACTTTAATGGGTCTGCGATCCGGACGTTCCACAAAAAGATAGGACATTCCGCTCTTCCGTTCCGCACCATTCCGCATCTCCGGATTTGCGTATCCATTGAAGTGAATGGATCCGCATCCATGATACGGAATGCACACGGAACGGTGCCCGTGTATTGCGGATCCGCAAATGCGTGCCGCAATACGGCAACCGATCACACACGTTCATGTGCAGGAGGCCTTAGAAAAAAAGAAAAAAGATTCCACCAAATGTACCTGTTAAAGACGCCCAAGGGCATCTGTGTGCCATTAGCATTATGCAAGTAACAGAGCAGACAAGACTGCCTGTGTAACAGTTCTCAAATGCAGTGCAGTGTTTTTTTTTTTTAAGTAACTAGCCCTATTGCGAAACCGAGCATAGTTAAACTTTGGCTAAATACACAATTTTGTAACACAATTTAAACATGAAAAGCTTTGGGATCCAGTGAGATGCCCCAGACACAGCCCAAGGACAGAAATCTGCACAGATCAGGTACTTTATATACACCACCTCTGCTTGAAATGATTCTGTTTAATTCGGTAATATAGCATAAATGGATGAGGTTTGTAGAGAGTTTATGCATCCATTATACTCTATTGCAGGATGACATTGTATTACACTGTGGCAAGTCTTCTCCTGCTGTTTGACGTGGCTTGTGGAGGTAAAGTAACATTGAATGATATAGTGAATACTAACTAATCATATGAAAATGCTTTTATTATTGACCTTTTGCTTTTCGACTGTTAAAAAAGTGAGAGCAAATATGAAGCAAAGGGTTTTCTATTTTCTAGTTTTATATTAATAATGATTATTTATTGTTCGTTATAAAAATTAACAGTTCTGGAACTTTGATTCGCTTTGTTTTAAAGGGTTTTCTGAGATATTTTTACTGCTGACATATCAGGTCATTAGTATCTGATCGGTGGGGGTCTGACACCCAGGATCGGCGTTCGCAGTAGCCCACAGTCTTCTCTCAGCTCATCATGCTCAGCTGTGCATTTTATAGTGGCTGTGCTTGTGGGGCTGAGCTGCGCCTAGGCCATGTGATTAATGAACGTGACGTCACTGGCCTAGGGAAAGCCACGAGAGGGCTGTGGCGCCACTACGAGCGCCGGTGTCTTTGTAAACAGTTGATTGATGGGGGTCCCGGGTGTTGGACCCCCACTGATCAGATACTGATGACCTATGCTGAAAATAGGTAATCAGTAAAAAGATCTCGGAAAACCCTTTTAAACCATTCATGTGTTTTCTGTTCATGAATAAGAATATTCTTTTTCGTTTTGATGCAAAGGCTAAAACCCTATAAAGCTAGTCCTTCTCCCAGCTGAGAAATGGATGCAGTTGTATCAAGTGAAGACAATGCTGCACTAATGGCTACGATCTCTTTCATGTAGACTGTACATACCTGCAATAATACTGCTTGTTCCCTTATGCTAGATTGTGTACCTGGACTCGAACATGATGTGCTCCTTCAAGGAGGAGACCTGAGTACTGTGTTTGCTCCAGATGTTGAATATTGCCAGATGGTCTGTACCTTCAACCCACGTTGCTTGATGTTTACTTATCTAACAGAAAGCTGGCCAAATGAAAATGAAAGGTAAGACAACATGGCGCATAGACTGGAGTTGTTCTTATTTTGAACATTCCCTTTTCTTACAATTGCTTTAAAAAGATCGACATTATTACCAGTAGGCATGTACATAATAAGGTTAGGAATAGGAATTATAAACGTGCATTCAACAGACATGTTAACCTGTGTATAAAGATATGTTATATTACTATAGTCAATGAAAGTAGAGTATTCATCTTCTCATGTTAAAGGGGTTGTTCGGGAGTTCGATACCGATGACTTATCCTCAGGATAGGTCATCAGTAGCTGATTGGTGGGGGTCAGACTCCCAGCACCCTTGCCAATCAGCTGGTTAAAGAGGTCGGAAAGCTAATTTTCAAACATATGATTGGTGGGGTGCTGGGAGCTGGTCCCCCACAGTTCAGATGTTGCTGACCTGTCCTGAGGATAGGTCATTATTATTGAACTCCTGGAAAACCCTAAAACGAAGAGGTGGATCTTGGGGGTGGGAGGGGAGGTCACAATTGGTAATTATTATATTGAAATAAATAAATTCAGCCACACAAATCTGTATTCAGACTGTGTAGTGGGTGCAGTTAATAAAAACACATTGGTAAAACCACATGCAGTTTTGTCATGGTTTTCGATCCAGTTGCAGTTTTTATAGCTATAAAATTTTAAAGGCTTCGCCCAATATTAGGAATAAGTGGGGCACAGGAAGTGGTCAACATGTGACTGCTACAGCAGTGCACTGGCCTCAACTGTGTACTTCTGTAGCCAGAGATTGGCTGCAGTGGACACATGTTGTCAATGTGTTGTCAGCACTGCTAGCCTGTAAACAAAGACCGGCAAGAAGAACTGGAATGGCAGCACTGGAGCAGAGGGTGATCAACAATAGGTTTCACCTGTTAAAACTGCAACTACATCAAAAACTATGCATTTTTTTATAATGTATATTTTGATGTTGTTTTGACTGCACCTAATTGCACCATCCGAATACTCCCTAAGGCCTCATGCACACGGCCGTATGTATTTTGCAGTCTGTAAACGTAGTACCTTCAGTTTTTTTTTGCGGGTCCATTGAAATGAATAGTTCCGCATACGGTCTGCAAAAAAAAGGAACTGACACAGAAAGAAAATACGTTCGTGTGCATAAGCCCTAAGGTTGAGTGGTAACATGAGAATATGTACCCAGCTCTTCAGCTGTTAAAATGAAAATTAAAGCTAAAGTCTATTTGTCCACACAGTGAGGAAATAATACACGGGCGCATACACTGTACAATATAGTTTTATTTTCCGTTATTAAGTGTTCTCCATGTCAAATGTTGAACCAAATGGAAGTCATAGGACAGCTTTAAAACTACAGATACAAAAATATATATTTTTAATTCCTCAGGTTTGCTTGTTTTCTGAAGGACAGTGCAACATTACATTTACAAAAAGTATTGACACCAGGAACCATTTCAGGACATTCTTTGAAACACTGCACAAAAAAAATTTATGGTGAGAACTTTCCTTATTATATCCTACTAGCAATGTTCATATTAGTAAAGAGAATCACCCGTCATCTAGCTGGTGGATTTGCACCAATGAAATAGCCCACAGTGCGCAAGAATTCCAGCATGTAATCTCGCCTTTAACATTGACCAGTTTGAATTTCTGAGACATGCTCTAATATACCTTTCTTTCATCATGCCTCGTGATCTGCCTGGGTTCTGCTATGTGATGTGGTTAATTAGCGTACTAGTGCATTAATATTTTACACCAATTTCTGACTGGTTGTCTCTTTCACACATACTGTTTATTTTTTCCTTTTGTACCAGTGATAGTGAAAGTTTATATCATATTAGTGTCACTAATTTCGTCAGATATTTATATTTTGTTTGCATATGCTTGGGTTATATGTGTAAAATAATTTATGTTCAATACTAATAATACTAGAAAATTAGCTTGCATATGTCTGTCAGCAGCCGTTACCTTGATAAACTGTTGAGAGCACTAAATAAAGGAATGAGGAGAGCAGGAAAAACATACCTGTTGTGGAGGTTTATTATTATTAGGAGTATTGTGAATATGAAGTTTTATTCTGCCAGATTCTGCTCCTTCAGTGCACTGGAGGCAGAGTTTCATTATGAAGTGTTCTCTGCTCTCTGAATTAAACTACTTTACAGCTCCTCCTCTGAGTGACATTTGGAATACTTTGAGGGGACTCTTAAAGTGTACCTGCCATTTCACTACCAAAAATGAAATTCCTGACATATGTAATGCTGAAGGGAAGATATTCATGAAGCTGCATTTTTCAGCTAATTTTAACTTTTTGATGTCTGTATTCAGCCCTTAGCAACCATATTTCTCTGTGCACTTCCTGCGATGATCTTTGCCCTTCTTTGAGGCCATCCTGTATTTCCCTCATTTCCCATAAGCCCTTGCTCTCCTCACATGAACAAGCAGGGCCAATCAGAACACAGATAACTTCCCACAGTACCCAGAGCAGCGTGTATCCTCACATACAGCTAACCAGAGACAAGCCCTGGAATTACATTAAATCAGTAAGCATTTCTTTTAACCTGTTAATAGCCATCTGTCCCTCATACTCTTCCAGACTGACAGGGAGGGGACATGGAGCTACTTTAGCTGCTTATATCTCTGGTTTGGTACCAGCTAACATTCCAAGCTTTCAGACAATACCAAAATGACATAAATCTGGTCAGTACAGGGGAAGATATCACAGTAGTTATGCCCTCTCTGTGCCCATTTCAAAGTAGTTATGCCCTCACTGTGCCCCCATACCAGTAATAATGCCCTCTGTTTACCTTCATAGTAATAATGCCCACTCACTGCCCCGTAACAGTTATGCCCACCCACTTTACAAGAGTAAAGCTCTGTGTGCCCCTTCACAATAGTAATGCAATCTGTGCTCCCTTCAAAGTAGTAATGCCCATTGTGCACCTTCATAGTAGTAATGCCCATTGTGCCCCCTTCATAGTAATAATGCTCACTGTGCCTCCTTCACAGTAGTAATGCCCATTGTGCCCACTTCATAATTATAATGCCCATTGTATCCCATTAAAAGTAGTAATACCCATTATGCCCCCTCCATAGTAGTAATACCCATTGTGCCCCCTAATACTAGTAATGCCCTTTGTAGTAGTATTGCCCTCTGTGCCCCTTTGTACTAGTATTTCCCTCTTTGCCCCCTTTTAGTTGTAATGCCCTCTGTGCCCCTTTCTAGTAATAATGCCCTCTGTGCCCCCTTTGTAGTAGTAATGCCCTCTGTGCCCCCTTTGTAGTAGTAATGCCCTCATTGTCTACTCCATGGTAGAAATACCCTCTGTGCCCCCACCTTGGTAGAAATGCCCTGTTAAATAAAAAAAACACAGTACCTACTCACCTTGTCCCGTTCCTGAAGCTCACAGTCCTCTCTCCCCTACAGACACAGATTGCTCTGCAGCACTGTATGGGTGGAGCTTATGAAGATTTCTGGGCTGAAGACTCCGCCCACACAGGCTGGCAGCGCGATCTGTGTCTGCAGGCTGAATGGTGGAGCGGGGAGAAGTCTTCCTGCCTCACCATTTAGTGCTGGAGAGACAGAGCGCAGGGAGCTGAGTGACAGCACCACAGCTCCCTGTGCTCCAGCAATAAATGCTTCCACCTATATTGATGGAAATGCTCATTGCTTCTAGGCTCTGGCACCACCTGAGAGCCGGCACCCGGGGCGGGCTGCCCCCCCCCCACTGTCCTCAGCTCAGCTCCAGGCTGTCAGGGTTGAGCTCCTCCTTCCAGAGCTCATCCGTCTCTTGTTATAATACTGAGAAGATGGACTGCACATGGCAACACTGTGAGATGAGAGCTGCTGAATAGGAAAGTAGCATGCATTTGTGGGAGTTATTCGCAGGTAAAACTGAAAATGATCAAATTTTAAAGAAGAAAAGCACTTATGCAGCAGGGTGTACTATACCATTAGGGAATAAAAAATGAAATGGCAGTTATACTTTAATATTTTCTAGTTCTTGTTTGCAGGCACATGATATAGTACAGGTGGTGGACTATTCATATAGTACTGCAATTAATAGTCCCTGCCGGAGGTAACAGATTCCTCATTAGGACAACCCT
This sequence comes from Bufo gargarizans, assembly GCF_014858855.1. Taxonomy (NCBI): domain Eukaryota; kingdom Metazoa; phylum Chordata; class Amphibia; order Anura; family Bufonidae; genus Bufo; species Bufo gargarizans. The sequence goes on from NC_058080.1 coordinate 125,016,687, forward strand.
TATCCATGTATCTTTTTTAACATAATATAAAGTCTGGACCTCAAACATCTCACTAGATAGGGGGGAGAGATGATGCAAAGAGAAACTGTCAATATGTATAACCATTCAAAGGTGCCTAGTAATATTACAGCATCTGCTATGCTCCTTATTGATAATAGCTGTTCATTAGGATTTCCAGAAACTGGGCCACTCGTCATCATTAATGAAGATGCAAGACTAAAAAGGGTTGACCGGACAGGAGTCTCTATGACACATGCCTTGCAAGGACCGGTCAGAAAGATAGCACACAGTAGATTTTTAAGCCACTATGTAACATATTAGCATCGGCCATTTGGGAATCTCTGGTGTTCTCATATGGTTTATCTTCATTTCTTTTGTATGCCTGTGAAGGCTCTCATTCTTCCAGGTTGTGGTACATCAGTAATAAGTCAGAGCAACTGAACTTTGTATATTTTTTCTTGAAGATACTTCGCTAGTTATCTAACTGGCTTTCTCAATTGCAATGAATTGTAATCAATAAACACTTTTATCTTGCAAAAAAAATATCTTGTAAATAAAGGTCTAACATGCTAAAATACACCTTTTTATACTAGATTTTACTTCACTAGTTTAAAGGTTACAATTCAGGATGGCTGTATATATAATGCCGCTGTAGAAAAGCACATCCCTCATTGACTAGCTTATCCATAGATCATACATTTCTATTGACTTGTATGTTTAACAAGGTTAATGATTAATATACTTTAACTCTGAAAGTAAACTCTTGCTCACTTATTACTTAACAAGGCAACTACTAAACCTACATCTTTGTCAAACAGTGATCATCTACTATATTAACATTAGCTTCCAAATCCAGCATGATCAGACCAGCAGTCACTTATGAAACTTTAGGAAACTAAACCTATTTGTTGATCTGCAGGATATGTTTGTCATGGAATTAGACCCCAGATTAATATACAAAAAAAGCCTTACCCAACTCAAAACCTTAAAGTTAATAAATTACTGCTGGTAACCATGAGAACCTACACATGGTCCTCACTCGTGTTGAGAGAATTAAAATGAAACAAATTGAATTTGATCAGAATTTCAGAAAAATTTGATTTGCCACAAATCTGAATTTCCTCACGCTTCATAGTAACAAATCATTTTTTTCCTAAAACGGTGGATACATGTGTTACAAAGTGAAAGGAAGAAGCACAGAATTGTGATATAACCCATAATGCCGGACAGCCAGCCAATCAGCAGATAGCCATTCCCTGTGATGTCACAGCTCTATAAAAGCCTTATCCCACCCGGTCTTTGATGTCTTACCATGAGCTGAGCATAGGGACAGAAGTGCTCTGTGCTAGGAACAGTGGTTAACAAAGTTTTTAATTGTAGGATATTGGATAGGGACAGTGTAGGGAGATCGTAGGGAGAGTTTTTGCACACTGTAGGGAGAGCATAGGGAGACTACAGGGACAGTGCAGGCTCAGTGTAATCACCATGTGTATCTTGTTCATCTGCTGCGCCATTCATTCTTAACCTCTTAACAGTTACGTTAAAATCCTCCCAAAAATGTCACTTTTTTATTGGAGATTTTTAACCACCTCCCGACCGCCTAACGCAGGGATGCGTCCTGCGGGCGGCCAGTTTATTCCTCTTTCGCGCATCTACGCGTCATCTTGCGAGACGCGAGATGACGTGCATATCCGGCTCGCACATGTGCAGTGCGGGTCGGCAAAAGGCGCACAAGGAGCTGGTCACCAGCCTTCCAGCCAATGATCAGTGCTGGCAGGTTGGTGACTTTTAAAATAACGAACCACCAGCCATATAACACATTATATTTATAAATATAATGTGTTAAATGGCTTCTGTGCTCTCTGCTGGGTCCTTTTAGTTGGTTGGTCCCAGCAGAGAGCACAGATCACAGTGAGTACACCAAGCACAACATATTTAGCCCCAGATCACCCCCCATCACCCCAATTAACCCCTTGATCACCCCTGTCAATCACTAGTGAAAGGGAAAAAAGTGATCAGTGTAAACTGTCACTTTTTTTTTTCACCAGTATTGACTGTTAGGTTTAGGTTGGTTTAGGCCCCTTTGGTAGGTAGTTAGCTTCAGTTAGCGCCCAGCCCACCGCACCGCAGTCACTGATTCGCTGATTAGCGTATCGCTAATCAGCATTGGTACTTTATAGTATCTGTAAGTGATCAGAACTGATCACAGTCAGATCTATAATAGTATTAGTGTCACCTTAGCTCGCCCTCCACCCAAAACGCAGTGTTTGCCCGATCAAGCCTGATCGGTCGCCCACACGTGCGTTCACCCATGCCCGCCCCGCCGCAGTGACAACATTTGTATTTTTTTTTTTATCACTGCACAATCACTACACAAGAGCTGCGGCTATAAAAAAAATCAGTTTTGATATTTTTTATCAATCGCAGCAGCTTCCTGTACTTCACTAGCCTCCCATTTGTAAGACAGGCTTGCTTTTTTCTTGGGTAGTCTCAGGGAATACCCCCTAAATTTAGTTGACCAAATGGCAAGGAAGGGGTATTCTTCTGAAGAGGCCTACAGGCTTCTGACCCAGTTGTATGAGGAATGTGAACCCTCATCTGACGAATCCAGCGGGTCAGAATACGAACCTGTAGAAAGCAGTGGCAGTCTGACCCAAAGTTCGGACGATGAGGTTGAGGTCCCTGATACCACCAGGCGTACCCGTCCCCGTGTTGCTAGACCACAGGTTGCGCTGGATCCGCTTCAAGGGCAGCAGAGTGGGGCTGGCGCTGTCAGATTACGCTGTGAGGCATACACCAGCAGCGCAGCCCATCCTGGACCTAGTACCAGCACTTCCGTACAACATGGTGAAGTGGCGAGCACCAAAAGGGCAGTTGAAGCTGGTACTGTGGCACGTGCAGTAGTTCCCCCATCGCAGCCACCGCACAGACAGGGCTGTAGAGTCCCTAGAGTCCCTGAGGTGCTGGCAAACCATGATTGGCAGCCCTCATCTTCAGCCGCACCAGTAGTTCCCCCTTTCACCGCCCTGTCTGGAGTTCGGGTTGAGACAGCTCAGATCAGATCGGCACTGTTTTTTTTTTAGCTGTTCTTCACTGCGGAGCTCTTTGACTTGGTCGTGGCAGAAACAAACTGGTATGCCACTCAATTTATAGCCGCCAACCCGGGAAGCTTTTATGCCCAGTCTTTCCGGTGGAAACCCGTCCAAGTTTCCCAATTTAAGACTTTTCTGGGCCTTCTCCTCAACATGGGCCTAACAAAAAAGCATGAATTGCGGTCATATTGGTCCACAAACCCAATTCATCACATGCCCATGTTCTCTGCTGCCATGTCCAGGACACGATTTGAGACCACCTGTCACGAGGGTGTCAAGAGCCACGTCTGACTCCGTTATACCCGGGGTCAGGAAGTCGCAGCGGGTGGCTGCGCGCTCTATGTCTAAAGATCACGTTGTTTCTTAGTGATTGTTTTCTGTGTTTGCCTTGCAATCCTTTTTGTCTCACTCAGGGATCCGTAGCTTCTCCTCCTCAGCTGTTTCTTGTCTGCCACTCCCAACCTCCTTATATTCTCCTCTCACACTTCTCTAGTTGCCAGTTATAGAGCTTCCTGCCTGGACTTCTATACTGACCCACTGGAGCTGTGAATCCTGGTTGTTGTTCCAGAGTACCCTCCGGATCCCTGTTGGGCTTTTTGTTGTCTCTTGTTGTCGCCCACCTGGGATTATATGTTTAGTCTGTATTGTCTGTCCTCCCCTTGGTGTTTTCCTTTAGAGCTAGTGGTGCGGACTAGTGTTCCCACCGCCCTGTTCACTATCTAGGGCTCATCTTAGGGAAAGCCAGGGATTTAGGCACGTGATCGGCGTACGGGTGAGGAACCCGTCTAGGGACGTCAGGGCAGCCAGGTGCCAGCCGCAAGGTGAGTCAGGGGTCACCACCTTTCCTCTCACTTGGGCAGGGCCTTCCTCTTTCCCTCCCTCTGTGTCACGTATGTGATAGTCACGCCGATCGTGATACCACCCTGCGTTTCCTGCACTTTAGTGATAACAGCACCTCTCATCCCAGAGGCCATCCAGCTTTTGACCGGCTCCACCAAATTTGCAGATTTGTATACCCCTGAGCAAAACATCTGCATAGATGAGTCCCTGATACATTTTACCGGGCGCCTTGGCTTCAAACAATACATCCCAAACAAGCGCGCCCGGTATGGGGTCAAATTGTATAAGCTCTGTGAAAGAGCCACAGGCTATATGCACAAATTTCATGTCTATGAGGGTAAAGATCAGACCCTGGAGCCGGTCGGTTGCCATGACTACCTGGGGAGCAGTGGGAAGACAGTCTGGGACTTGGTGTCACCCTTATTTGGCAAGGGAACCACCTTTATGTGGACAATTTCTACACAAGTGTGCCCCTCTTCAGGCATTTGTTTCTAGAACAGATTGGCTGCTGTGGCACCACGCGACTTGGTCGCCGGGGCTTCCCCCAATGGCTCGTTACCACCCGTCTTGCAAGGGGGGAGAGGGCTGCCTTGTGTAACGAAGAACTGCTCGCGGTGAAATGGAGAGACAAGCGTGATGTTTACATGCTCTCCTCCATTCACGCAGACACGACAATCCAAATTGAACGGGCAACCAGTGTCATTGAAAAGCCCCTCTCGGTCCACGACTATAATTTGCTCATGGGAGGGGTGGACTTCAATGACCAGATGTTGGCTCCTTATTTACTCTCCCACAGGACCAGACACTGGTATAAGAAGGTGTCTGTTTACCTAATTCAATTGGCTATGTACAATAGTTTTGTTCTCTACAGTAAGGCTGGGAAAACAGGATCCTTCCTCAAATTTCAGGAAGAGATCACCGAGAACCTCCTGTATTCAGGAGGTTCTGTGGCCCCAACCACTAGTGTAGTGAGCCATCTACACGAGCGTCATTTCCCCAATGTCGTTGCTGGTACCTCAAACCAAGCGTCACCCCAAGCGTCAAAAAGATGTTGTGTCTGTAGCAGAAGTGGAATAAGGTGTGACACCCGCTATTTCTGTCCTGACTGCCCTGACCACCATGCCCTATGCTTAGGGGAGTGTTTCCAGAAGTACCACACACAGGTACACTTAGTATAGGGATTGCGTGACACAGGACAGGCACACAGGGGTCTTAGGGCCCTTTCACACAGAGCTGCTGCAAACCTCTCCTTTCACCTGGGACAAAGTGCATAATATACTTCGCCAAATCTCTGGGCGATTTGCGCTTTGCACATTGTCCCATGGGGAAGGAGAGGTTTGTCCTCTAAAGGTAAAAAAAAAAAAAATCACAGGTAAGCAAAAAAGTTAATGTTCCAAAAGTTCAATAAAGTTTATAAAAGTTAATGTTCTGTTTCAAATGTTATATAAAGTTAATGTTAATAAATTTATTGCGTTGCTGCCTGTTTTTTTTTTTTTCTTTTACCTTCTAGGTGGACCAAGCGATCAACCAGCTGCAGCACTGATGTGCATTCTGACAGAAGCATTGTGCTGCTGTCAGATTACACAAAAGTCGGTGTATGCGGCGCTGCAAGACGAGATTTCTCCTCTGCAGTAAAGAAGATACGTTTGCCGAGGCTTATGAGCTGAGGGGCAGTGTTCATATGCTTTGGTAAACACTTTGTATATAAAAAAATAAAAATAAAATTCCGGCAGGGATTTATTTATCCATATCGATTGATGTGAATGGAGAAATCGGGTTTGCCAGGGCATACGAGCTGAGTGGGTTTGGATGTTGGGCAGAGCTCCTATGTCCTGGCAGACGCCTTTCCCCTCCTTTTTTTTTTTTTGCACATTTTTTGGCAGAGATTTTTTCATCCACATTGATCGATGCGAATGAAGAAATCTGTGCCGTTCATTTTTTCTTTCAGCCCAGAGGCTGAACAGAAAAAAAAAATCTCATTACCCGTATGCTCAATATAAGGAGAAGAGCAGAAACTCCTAATACTGGCCATACATGTAATGACTGTGGAGACCCTCAAATGCCAGGGCAGTACAAACACCCCACAAATGACCCCATTTTGGAAAGAAGACACCCCAAGGTATTTGCTGAGGGGCATATTGAGTCCATGAAAGATTGAACTTTCTGTCCCAAGTTAGCGGAAAGGGAGAAAAAAAATAAAAAATAAAAAATTTCCTTTGTGAGAGGCATAAAAAAAATGGGAAAAGTTGTATATAAAAAAAATGTATAAAAAAAATGTATAAAAAAAATGGGAAAAGTTGTCTTTTACAGAGATATTTATCTCACCCAGCATGGGTATATGTAAAAATACACCCCAAAACACATTGCCCTACTTCTTTGGTGATACCACATGTGTGACTCTTTTTTGCAGCCTAGGTGCGCAAAGGGGCCCAAATTCCAATGAGTACCTTTACGATTTTACAGGGCATTTTTTACACATTTGGATTCCAAACTACTTCTCACGCTTTAGGTCCCCTAAAATGCCAGGGCAGTATAAATACCCCATAAGTGACCCCATTTTGGAAAGAAGACACCCCAAGGTATTTCAGGGTTAATGTGTGTCTGAAGTCAATCTTGTTGGCGCACAACTCAGGGAACACTATTGCATCTTAACCCCTTAGTGACATCATTAATTTTAGCCTTAAGGACCAATAATATTTTCCCCCATTGTGTTCTAGCAGTCATAACTTTTATTTTTTTTCTAATATTTTTATTTTGTGGGATTAATTGTAGGTTTTTTTAGGAACCATTTTGGGGTAATAGAGTTGTAGTTTTGCAACAGCTGGAGGGCCGCAGGTTGAGCATGCCTGCTCTAGAGGATTCTCTATGGGGTATCAAAAATCACATAATAGTGAAGTACCTCCAATGCATTTAAAATAAAGTGGTTTTATTATACTCACAAGCATGTTAAAATTGCCAGCAAATCATAAAATTCAGTACGCATCACAGCCCACAGTGTTGCCCTCCAGTGGAGCAGACAACAAAACCAGAGGAACACACAAGTTAGCGATTCCCCCTCTGGAGCAGTATTATAGCAGTAGGGGGCAATTTAAATACTGGGGACAATGTGTGGGCATTTTAAATCCAGGGGACATTATGCGTTCTTATTACTACTGGGGGCTCTATAGGAGGAACTTATAGATCCACATTATTTCTACTAAGAACACTATAGGGGCCTTACTACTGAGGGGTCTGTAGAGAGCTTTATTACCACTGGGGGGACAATAGGGCGCCTTATTTCTACTGGGGGCTCTGTGCGGGTATTATTCATACTGGCGGGCTCTTCCACTAATGGAGGCACTCTTGGGGAGCGTTATAATGGTTGGGGGCACTGTAGAGGGCAGTATTACTAATGAGGGCACTCTTGTGGAGCATTATCACTGTTGGGTCCAGTAGTGGGCAGTATTACTAATGAGAGAATTCTAGAAGGGAATTACTATTGGTGGGACTATGAGGAGCACTATTACTATGGGGAAGATTATCTGTATGGCACTCATTTTTCTTCAGGATAGTATTTGTGGGTAGATAAAAGTAATGAAGCTAATATGTCTAGTGTGTCACACTCTTCAGAGACGAGGCGGCTGAGAAAAGTTGTACGGACTGAATGGAAAAGATGATGACAGAGAAGATTTACATCAGAGGAGACGTCACCTAGGAGGCCCTGGATGTGAGAGGTATGTGCTGCTGTACAGAAAGTACAGCAAAATGTCTTCAGTGCTAGTGTTTGCAGGGGACGTGGGGGATGCGGTTGTTCAACTTAGAGAATTGGGCCATATGCTTTGGTGCTTGGGCCCCGGATCTTTTGAGACCCTAGCAACGCCCCTGGCAAACGGAATCACACAGGGGAGGAACTGCTCTGCGTATTTCATGGAACTATGGTGACCAACAACGGGAAAAACATGGTTTCGGCGCTGCGTCAAGGAGGGTTGAGCCATGCACCCTGCATGGTGCACGTGTTCAATTTGGTTGTCAAGTGTTTCCTGAAGTCTTCCACCCATCTGCAAGACATCCTAAAAATGGCCAGGAAACTTTGCATGCACTTCAGCCACTCGTACACCGCCAAGCATACGCTCCTTGAGCTACAGCGGCAGAACGGCATTCCCCAACATAGGCTGATATGCCGCGTTTCCACCCGTTTTAATTCTACCCTCCATATGTTGGACCGACTGTAAAAACAGAAAGGCCATAAACGATTTCTTGATGATACAGGCGGACAGATGAACTCCCCTGTGTAACTTCGATGTCAGCCAGTGGCAGCTCAAGCGTGACACCTGCCGTTTGTTTAGACCCTTTGAGGATGCTATGTTACTTGTCAGTCACCAGGACTACAGGATGAACAACGTTATTCCACTGCTTCATATCCTGGAACAGAAGCTGGTACATCTGGCTGGTCTCGAGACTGCAGATGTGGCACCTACATCTGCATGTCATACTGACTCACAGTATTGTTTCACTACCACAGCAGGCTCTTTATGCGTGTTACTACCAGGCACAGTGTTCTACACCACTATAACGGCTCTCTGAAGCCATGAAATAGCCATTTTTTAACCCAATTCGCCACAAATAAATTCGGATCAAACCAATTTTTTTCGAAAAATTTGGCGAATCGGCCGAGTCAACTTTTTTAGAAAATTCGCTCATCTCTAATCACAACGCATGAGATTTTGCTTGGGATCTTCAAGCAAGATGGTCATGGTGGCCTCTTCGCGCTCAAATGGATAAGGTAAGTATGATTTTTGTTACTGTCATTTCAGAAAAAATAGATTCGTTACCACAAAGCACAAGGAAATTCGGCTTCTCTGCAAATCAAATTTTTCCTTAAGTTCGGATCGAAGTCCACTTAATGAACTTCGATTCACCTAACATTAGTCATCAATATCAGGAGCCTGGAAAATCCCCTTAAAATTCATGTCCTAATAGATTTGTCCATATAGTGTATTTGTACAAAATGGTTACTAAATATAACGATTGTATATTTTACCAGCTATTTGGATATTAAGTTACACATTGTCACGTCCCTTATATATTTCTCATTTTATAAATTCTACGAAGCCTGATACCATTTTAGCTAAGCATTATTTTTGATACTGCCATTCTTTGGTAGATTATAAGATATCTGTAAGAAACTGACAATTGATGTAATTCCATTCTATTGTAGGATGTGTAGAGTATTCTCTATTAACCTATGTAAGCTCTTTGTGGTTTAATTTACTATGCCCCATGATAAGGGTAACACAGCGCATAACAGGGTTTGGCTGGCAGTAGTGGTTTGCACAGTTTCAAGAATATATTTCAAGAATATATTTCTCCTAGCAGACACAATGGTCACATTCTGCCTGATACTTTACCATTTTAGTTTCAGGCTTTAGTATGTCTTTTGTTTCTTGCATTTATTTGTTATGGCTGAACAAAGTTTAATGCTAGATATCTTTTTAGTTACATCTAATCTTTAAAAAACAGGAATATTGTCATTCATATTCAATATTGACACTGTTGCCCCCCTCACACATAACAAAATCCGGAAAATCAACAGACAGCCCTGGCACACCAACCTGACCAAGAAACTCAGACAAGCTTCCAGGGCTGCTGAGCGACGATGGAAAAAATCCCCTTCTATAGATCATCTCACTGCATACAAGCAATCCCTTCTCATATTCAAATCCTCACTCGCTGATGCAAAACAGGCCTACTTCTCATCTCTCATATCTTCCCTGTCACACAGCCCTAAACAACTTTTTAGCACTTATAACTCCCTTCTCCGCCCCCCAGCGCCCCCACCCTCTCCTCTCTTCTCAGCTGAGGACTTTGCCAAATATTTCAAACAAAAGATAGTCCACATCAGAGAAAGCTTTACTACACAGTCCCCACAGACCCTCTACACATCTGCTCGGTCCTCTCCCCCTAAAACCCGCTTCTCCACCATTACAGAAGAAAAACTCTCCACTCTACTCTCCAGATCACATCTCACCACCTGTGCACTTGACCCGATCCCATCCCACCTCATCCCTAACCTCACCCCAGTGTTTATCCCAGCCCTAACTCATCTCTTCAATCTATCACTAAACTCTGGTGTCTTCCCCTCTGCTTTTAAACATGCTACCATTACACCCATCCTCAAAAAGCCTTCACTTGACCCATCTTCCTTGTCCAGTTATCGCCCCATATCACTTCTTCCATATGCCTCAAAGCTACTTGAACAACATGTCCATTCTGAACTGTCCTCCCACCTCTCCTCTTGCTCCCTCTTTGACCGCCTACAATCCGGCTTCCGAACCCACCACTCGACCGAGACTGCCCTTACCAAAGTCACCAATGACCTACTGACAGCCAAAACCAAGAAACAATACTCTGTCCTCCTTCTCCTTGACCTGTCCTCTGCCTTCGACACTGTTGACCACACCCTTCTGTTGCAAACTCTCTCATCTCTTGGCATCACTGACCTGGCTCTCTCCTGGATCACATCATACCTCACAGACCGGACGTTTAGCGTCTCCCACTCCCGCACCACCTCCTCGTCTCATGCCCTCTCTGTTGGTGTCCCGCAAGGCTCTGTCCTAGGACCCCTGCTCTTCTCAATCTACACTTTTGGCCTGGGACAGCTCATAGAGTCCCATGGCTTTCAGTATCACTCCTATGCTGATGACACACAAATCTACCTTTCTGGTCCAGACATCACCACCTTACTATCAAGAATCCCACAATGTCTATCTTCTATATCATCCTTCTTCACCTCTCGCTTTCTTAAACTTAACATGGATAAGACAGAATTCATAATCTTTCCCCCATCTTGTTCAACCCCCCCAACAGACCTATCTATCACGATCAATGGCTGCACATTATCCCCAGTCAAAAAAGCCTGCTGCCTTGGAGTGACCTTAGATTCTGCCCTTTCCTTCCGACCGCACATCCAAGCCCTTTCCACCACCTGCCGCCTCCAACTCAAAAACATCTCCCGCATCCGTGCTTTCCTTAACTTTGAATCTGCGAAAATGCTCGTACATGCCCTCATTATCTCCCGCCTAGACTACTGCAACATTCTCCTCTGTGGCCTTCCATCTAGCACCCTCGCACCCCTCCAATCTATCCTCAACTCCGCTGCCCGACTAATCCACCTCTCACCTTATTACTCCTCTGCCTCTCCCCTCTGCCAATCCCTTCACTGGCTCCCCATTGCCCAACGAATCCACTTCAAAGTACTGACAAACACATACAAGGCCGTCCATAACCTGTCCCCTCCCTACATCTCTGAGCTACTTTCCCGATACATCCCCACACGCACTCTCCGATCCTCACAAGACCTCCTTCTCTCCTCTCCTCTTATCGCCTCTTCCCACAATCGACTCCAAGATTTCTCCCGTGCATCCCCCATACTCTGGAACTCGCTACCCCAACATACCAGACTCTCACCTACAGTGGAATCCTACAAAAGAAACCTGAAAACCCACCTCTTCAGACAAGCCTACAACCAATGACCCTGCTGCCTCTATACCGCCATGACCAACTCAACCCACACCTACTGTGTCCTTCTCCCATACCATGTAGATTGTAAGCCCTCACGGGCAGGGCCCTCTCTCCTTCTGTACCAGTTTGTAACTCATCTTGTTTATGATTAGTACAATTGTCTGTTATGTATGTGCACCGCTTATCATATGTACAGCGCTATGGAATGAATGGCGCTTAAATAATAAATAATAATAATAATTCATTTGCATGTACATACGTAATTAAACTGATGTCTTAAATTTTCTAGTCTGTAGGGATAAGATTTTTTCTAATCTTGACATGATTGGAACAACATACAACATTTCTAGAGTAAGCAGTGCAGAGGAATGCAGAGAACGCTGCACCAATAGTGAACACTGCCAGTTCTTTACCTATGTTACAGAGAAATACCACAGCACTCAACACCGGTAAGTGACATGGCTGAGGTTACAGATATGAATGAAAAGGGTTTTGAATATTGCCATAATCAGTACCCAGAAAACGGTTACTGCAAAAAGGTTCATCGCTCTGATGTAAAATTGTTAACTGGAATTTTGAGATTTATTTGTGTTTGCCTACTTAAAAGTACTGTATGGATAGGTCAGGGTTAACGTGACTCAGCCCCTTTTAGGTTGCTAGAAGATAGACCTGTGCCCACCAATAGTTATTAGAAAGAGTCTAGCTATGCATCCTCTGTCCTAGGCCTGAGTTGAAAAGTACTACAGGGTGGGGCATTTATATGGATACACCTTAATAAAATGGGAATGGTTGGTGATATTAACTTCCTGTTTGTGGCACATTAGTATATGTGAGGGGGGAAACTTTTCAAGATGGGTGGTGACCATGGCGGCCATTTTGAAGTCGGCCATTTTGAATCCAACTTTTGTTTTTTCAATAGCAAGAGGGTCATGTGACACATCAAAATTATTGAGAATTTCACAAGAAAAACAATGGTGTGCTTGGTTTTAACGTAACTTTATTTTTCATGAGTTATTTACAAGTTTCTGACCACTTATAAAATGTGTTCAATGTGCTGCCCATTGTGTTGGATTGTCAATGCAACCCTCTTCTCCCACTCTTCATACACTGATGATGTGTTTCCCTCTTTATGCACTGAAGCTGGCACGTTGCCTGAGTTTTTCCAGCAAGATGGTGCACCACTACATTATGGGTGTCAGGTCCGAGCATTCCTAGATGAACAGTTTCCTGGAAAGTGGATTGGTCGTCGTGGGCCAGTTGAATGGCCCCCAAGGTCTCCCGATCTGCCCCCCTTAGACTTTTATCTTTGGGGTCATCTGAAGGCAATTGTCTATGCTGTGAAGATACGAGATGTGCAGCACCTGAAACTACGGATACTGGAAGCCTGTGCTAGCATTTCTCCTGCGGTGTTGCTATCAGTGTGCGAAGAGTGGGAGAAGAGGGTTGCATTGACAATCCAACACAATGGGCAGCACATTGAACACATTTTATAAGTGGTCATAAACTTGTAAATAACTCATGAAAGAATAAAGTTACGTTAAAACCAAGCACACCATTGTTGTTCTTGTGAAATTCCCAATAAGTTTGATGTGTCACGTGACCCTCTTCCTATTGAAAAAACAAAAGTTGGATTCAAAATGGCCGACTTCAAAATGGCCACCATGGTCACCACCCATCTTGGAAAGTTTCCCCCCTCACATATACTAATGTGCCACAAACAGGAAGTTAATATCACCAACCATTCCCATTTTATTAAGGTGTATCCATATAAATGGCCCACCCTGTATAATCTCTACAGTTGCAGCTTTATTCAAAGTTTCAAAGTGCTCCAGAAAGAAAGAGAAGGAGGAATAGATGGTCTAGAACCTGCAAGGCAGTGCTCTTGAGTCAGTCAGCCAGGCACTGTTCTCATTTAAGGTTAATGTAGACTTTGTTGCTTTGAGAGGGAATATTGCCAGCACACCCATCCACACTTTGAGATGTTCTGGGCAATCATATCTTAAATCTGTGCCCCTCATCCTAGGAATTATAGGATGCTTACAAAAACCTCATTACCAGACTAAGGTTCCGCAGAGAGACTTTAGAAAGACAGAGAGAAGTACCACAAACCCTATCATTGCTATTCACCCATATATTGCTATTGGGGAAGGGTAACACTGTGTTATATGCCTTGGAACTGTGGATGAACTACTATTTCTATTCTGCACTTTATTAAAGAGAGACCTATTTATTTTCACCAAATGGCCTTGCCACAATGACCCCAACATAATTTGCCGGCTATTGCATCTGCATTTACATTACTGCCTTGCACCCTGCCAGAACACTTAACACCAAGGGAACCCCAGTCACCATCAGGCAGGATCATGGTGTGCCCAGAGGGAAAAAATGTTGCACCCTTCTGTCACTGAACAGCCCCAGAGGATATCTGTGTGAGGACTGACACTGTGATTTATGCATCAGGGCTCCTACCACTCCGATCTTCACCTTGCTCCTCTCTGGCTGCTGTTGCACATAGTCTAGAAAACTTTCCACCCCCATGGTCAGTATTAGTTTATCACAAATAGTAATGATATCCATTTATTTGTTCTGCTTATGATAACTGTAATATTAATATTTTCATACTAATTGCTAATTTTCATAATAATGTCTCATGCCATTATTTCTCCAGGAACATCTGTTACTTCAAATACTCTGGCAAAGGGATGCCAACGAGAATAAGGAAACTTTCCAATGTCATGGCCGGATTCTCATTAAAGCCTTGTGGAAAGTCTTCATTAGGTAAATAAATATTATACACAATGTGGGCAATCCTGTTAGATAAAACTGTGAGAGGGAGGATATATTTCTTTAGAAATGCAATGAAATGGTTTCCAGGTGTAAATATAAAGGAAAAACTACTATTGTGATTACCAAGGTGAAATAAATTATGTATGATCTGTAAGCAAAGTGGCTGTTTAAAAGCATCATGTCTAGGGATGAGCGAATTGACTTCAGATTAAAAATTTGAAGTCGATTTGCATAAAACTTTGCAGGTGCTCTGTACTGTATTAGAATGTATGGGCTCCTATGAGCCGAAGTTATTGCTTCGCGAAGTCTGGCGAGACTTTGCGTAATAACTTCATAAATTTATTTTCCAGTTCCAAATGGTACCTTGGAACCAAACCCGAGTTCGGTATATGTTTTTTTTATAGTAGAAATGAATTTATTACGCAAAGTCTCGCGAGACTTCGCGAAGCAATAACTTGGGCTCATTGGAACCAATATATTCTAATACTGTACGGATCTCCTGCTCCGTACAATATTAGAACAAAGTTTTATGCAAATCGACTTCAGAAGTTTCATCTGAAGTCAATTCGCTCATCCCTAATCATGTCTTTGGTTACTCATACTTTGCATTCAGAAAGTGTTCAAACCCTTTCACTTTTTTCACATTTTTTTTATGTGTCCTTGTGTTAAAATATAAAAAAATAAATAAATCAAGTTTTCCCTCATCAGTCTGCACAGAATGTTTCAAATTTCAAATTTTTTGAAAAACTAAAATCTTGCATTGAGGCTTGGACTGACCCAGAGGGGAAACAGGTGATACAACCAACCAGCCATATAAAAAACTGAGTAGATTATTTAAGAGATTACCTAGTATTATTGCAGATCCATCGGGTGGCAGAGAAGACTTCTTAGCACAGAGGTAGGCTAGCCAGCATCCTCTTTCCACAGGGACCTACCTCCTCAGAATCACTGCAGGGACCCCATAATTAAGCATCTTGCTGTTGTCTTTGCAAGCATCCGTACAGTGGACCCCCAGAATAAATTTTACTGGTGGGCCCTAGACATCCCAGTCCGACACTGCTTGCATTGACATAAGTATTCAGGACTTAGTTGAAGCACCTCTGCCAGCTATTACAGCCTCTAGTCTTCTTGGGTATGATGCTACAAGGTTTGTACACCTGGATTTGGCATTTTCTGCCATTCTTCTGTGCAGATCCTCTCAAGTGCTAGTTTCAGACGAGCAAGTTCAACGTGAGAAACACGCTGCGTGTATATGCATGTTTATATACAGGTCCTTCTCAAAAAATTAGCATATTGTGATAAAGTTCATTATTTTCTGTAATGTACTGATAAACATTAGACTTTCATATATTTTAGATTCATTACACACCAACTGAAGTAGTTCAAGCCTTTTATTGTTTTAATATTGATGATTTTGGCATACAGCTCATGAAAACCCAAAATTCCTATCTAAAAAAATTAGCATATTTCATCCGACCAATAAAAGAAAAGTGTTTTTAATACAAAAAAAGTCAACCTTCAAATAATTATGTTCAGTTATGCACTCAATACTTGGTCGGGAATCCTTTTGCAGAAATGACTGCTTCAATGCGGCGTGGCATGGAGGCAATAAGCCTGTGGCACTGCTGAGGTGTTATGGAGGCCCAGGATGCTTCGATAGCGGCCTTAAGCTCATCCAGAGTGTTGGGTCTTGCGTCTCTCAACTTTCTCTTCCCAATATCCCACAGATTCTCTATAGGGTTCAGGTCAGGAGAGTTGGCAGGCCACATGAGCACAGTAATACCATGGTCAGTAAACCATTTACCAGTGGTTTTGGCACTGTGAGCAGGTGCCAGGTTGTGCTGAAAAATGAAATCTTCATCTCCATAAAGCTTTTCAGCAGATGGAAGCATGAAGTGCTCCAAAATCTCCTGATAGCTAGCTGCATTGACCCTGCCCTTGATAAAACACAGTGGACCAACACCAGCAGCTGACATGGCACCCCAGACCATCACTGACTGTGGGGACCTGACACTGGACTTCAGGCATTTTGGCATTTCCCTCTCTCCAGTCTTCCTCCAGATTCTGGCACCTTGATTTCCGAATGACATGCAACAGTCCAGTGCTGCTTCTCTGTAGCCCAGGTCAGGCGCTTCTGCCGCTGTTTCTGGTTCAAAAGTGGCTTGACCTGGGGAATGTGGCACCTGTAGCCCATTTCCTGCACACGCCTGTACACAGTGGCTCTGGATATTTCTACTCCAGACTCAGTCCACTGCTTCCGCAGGTCCCCCAAGGTCTGGAATCGGTCCTTCTCCACAATCTTCCTCAGGGTCCGGTCACCTCTTCTCGTTGTGCAGCGTTTTCTGCCACACTTTTTTCCTTTTTCCTTCCCACAGACTTCCCACTGAGGTGCCTTGATACAGCACTCTGGGAACAGCCTATTCGTTCAGAAATTTATTTCTGTGTCTTACCCTCTTGCTTGAGGGTGTCAATGATGGCCTTCTGGACAGCAGTCAGGTCGGCAGTCTTACCCATGATTGCGGTTTTGAGTAATGAACCAGGCTGGGAGTTTTTAAAAGCCTCAGGAATATTTTGCAGGTGTTTAGAGTTAATTAGTTGATTCAGATGATTAGGTTAATAGCTAGTTTAGAGAACCTTTTCGTGATATGCTAATTTTTTGAGATAGGAATTTGGGGTTTTCATGAGCTGTATGCCAAAATCCTCAATATTAAAACAATAAAAGGCTTGAACTACTTCAGTTGGTGTGTAATGAATCTAAAATATATGAAAGTCTAATGTTTATCAGTACATTACAGAAAATAATTAATTTTATCACAATATGCTAATTTTTTTAGAAGGACCTGTATGTATATATACACTGCCTGTCCCCAAAAAAAGTTGCAACCTGGATTTAACTAAGCAAATAGTTATGAGCCTCCTATTGGATAATTACTGCATGGACGATTATCTTTCAGCTGGCAACAAGTTATTTAACCCCAACTGCTGCAATGAGTTGCTTCTCATTTTTTTTAACAACCATGTCGAAAGACACATCTCGGGGTCGTGGAAAAGATGTTATTCTGTTTGAGACGAGTCAAGTCATTCGCATGTATCAAGCAGAGAAAACATCTAAGGAGATTGCAGAAACTTCTAAAATTGGGTTAAGAACTGTCCAACGCATTATGAAAAACTGGAAGGATATTGAGGACCCATCGTATTCAAGGAAGAAATGTGGTGGGAACAAAATCCTGAATGATCAGGAATTCAGGAAGTAAGACAATGAAGAAAATCCGCAGCACTCCTTGAAGAAAAAAATGTGCTCTTTATTCACACATATCAAATGTTGACAACGTTTTAGTTCTCTCACAGAACCTTTCTCAAGTCAGGTCTGAGAAAGGTTCTGACTTGAGAAAGGTTCTGTGAGAGAACCGAAACGTTGTCAACATTTGATATGTGTGAATAAAGAGCACATTTTATTCTTCAATGAGTGCTGCGGATTTTCTACATTTTTTATATATATATATATATATATATATATATATTTAAAAAAAGGAACGTGATGGCGGGTGATGACTGGAAAATAGAAACTGGCGGGTACTAGGTCCAGGGATATAGCTGCTTACCCCATATAAATAGAGAAGAAAACTGGACAGCACTCCAAGTAAAAAAGCTAATGGTGTTTATTCACCCATGTGGAAGGCAACGTTTCAGCTCATACAAAGAGCCTTTCTCAATGCTTGAGAAAGGCTCTTTGTATGAGCTGAAACGTTGCCTTCCACATGGGTGAATAAACACCATTTGCTTTTTTACTTGGAGTGCTGTCCGGCCGGTCTCGGTCTCTCGGTCTCTCTCTCTCTCTATATATATATATATATATACACACACACACACACACACACACACACATTATATATCACAAAAGTGAGTACACCCCTCACATTTTTGTAAATATTTTATTATATGTTTTCATGGGATACCACTGAAGATATTACACTTTGATACAATTTAAAGTAGTCAGTGTACACAGCAGAATTCAAACATGATAACGACCCCAAACATATCTCCAAGACGACCACTGCCTTGCTAAAGAAACTGAGGGTAAAGGTGCTGGACTAGCCAAGCATGTCTCGAGATCTAAACCCTACTGAGCATCTTTGGGGCATCCTCAGACGAAATGTGCAGAAGCGCAAGGTTTCTAACATCCATCCGCTCCATGTTGTCATCAGGAGTGGAAGAAGATTCCAGTGGCAACCTGTGAAGCTCTAGTGAACTCCATGCCCAAATGAGTTAAGGCAGTGCTGGAAAATAATATTGACACTTTGGGCACAATTTGGCGGCTTAGACATTAATAGCTGTGTGCTGAGTTATTTTGAGGGCAAACCAAATTTATACGGTTATACAAGCTGTACACGGACTACTTTGCATTGTATCAAAGTGTCACATCTTCAGTGTTGAACCATGAAAAGATATAACATATTTACAAAAATGTGAGGGGTGGACTAACTTTTGTGAGATACTTTATATGTATTAGATTTAATAGGAGTTAGCGCCAATGACAAAATTCTCTCTATTATTGCCAGCCACATAAATTAATTCCCCCTCTTAGTTCAAGTCACAATTTTGCCCTTAAGTTGAATTATTTCTTTTTCCATCTATAGAACTGTATGAGGACTTGTTTTATTTTATTTTTTTCAGAATGTGCTGTAGATTTAAGTGGTTCCATTTTAGAGTGTATACAGCATACGTAAGTAACCCTCTATAGTGGCACCAGTATTAAAAATGGCCACAATTATATTCCTTTTAGTGTCCCAGTATTAAAAATGCCCCTAATAATAATGTTTTTATAGTACTCCTAGTATTAAAAATGTCCCCTTTGTGTCCTTAGTAATGCCGCTGTACAGTGTCCCCAGTATTAAAAATGCCCCTAGTACCCCCATTATTGCCCCCTATAGTGACCCAGTTTTAAAAATACCCTGTATATGCCCCTATAATGCCAACCATATTAAAAAATGCTCCCAATACTCATAGTAATGCCCTCTAAAGTGCTCTTATGCTCTGCAAGTGAGCAAGTAAAATAAAATAAAATTGTCCCATTCCACACTGCTATCTGAACTGCTGGATAGAAGCCTCTACCTGCATTCTAGCACAGGCAGTCATGATGATGTCATCGAATTGACTGTGTCCTGGTGCAGACAGTCATGGTGGTGTCATCGTGCCACCTGAGACTCAGTGCAGGTTGTCATGATGATGTCACTGGTTTGTGACTGCCTGGGCTAGGTAAAACCTCACAGGCTTTAGGCCAGGCTTAGTGGCCTGTGGCTTACGAGAGTTAACAGCAAGGCAGGGAACTATTAACTTCTGTATCCTACAGTTGAATTAAGGAGGGCAACCTATGATCGCTGGCTGTCTCCAGCTTTCAGATGTGATGGCATTGACCCACCGGTAATTTTACCCATAGGGTCCCCGGCCAGTCCACCCCTACATGCTGTAATGCTAGCCTTGACCTATTTAGCCTAATTAGGACATGTAACATACTGTATCAAAGCTAACAAATGTGAATAAGAAATCTATTTGGATAATGCTGTATGATTACTAGGGTAATTTACTAGGATTTAAAAGTAAAAATAATATTATAACAATTTTTTACAGTATAAGCCTAGAATTTTCCAAATAATAGAATATTTTGAGGGAAAATTATCAAAGTCTGGCATTTTATGTTGGCCTTTAAGAAGATGTGCTTAACTAATGATGAGGCACATGCCTTGCCATAAATCTTTTCAGATTGACCATGTTGTGCAGCAGAGATATGAACATACAAAGACGTATCATTGTAAAACTGCATAGGAACATTTTGGTGGAAAATATTGCAAATGAAATTCTACTGAATTCAAATTCAAAATCAAATTCAATTAATTAAAATACAAAAACAGCAGGAAAAGAAGGTGGTCAAAATGGACAGAAACGCGGTCTAGATCAATGTGGACTTCTCACTTTTTTTTATTTCATTTGTACTTTGTATGTTTTTGTCTCATTGTATCTTTAGATTGCCAAAGAGATATTTTTCAGGAAATGGAATTTTCTGGGGAAAGTCTTACAAGTGTTATTGCACCTAGTGTGCATATGTGTCAGAAGATTTGTACATTCTACCCAAACTGCTTATTTTTTACCTATGTAACAAAGGACTCAGCAGAAGTAAATCAAAGGTTAGTGGCAATTTTAATGGAGAACCAACAATGGTGGAAGACAAAGGATGCAAAGAACAATTAATTTCTTAATATATATTTATAATGATCACAGCTTGTATTTTCTGATCCCTGCCATATATGTAGATTAAAATAAAAAAAAAAAAAAAACTGGCTATCAATGCCATTAGAAACAGCTTTCAATAAATCACTTAACTGGACAAACCCTTTAAGTTTAGCAAAGAGAGCATCACTGAACACATTAGACTTTGTGTATGAACATACACTGGAAAAATGAGCACTTGTATTCTGTTAATTAATATTGAGCTATGCAGTTATTGAATGGATCTTCCGCTCATTGTTAAAGGACATATCCAGGTTCCAGATTTTGATGACCAATCTTTGAGATGTCATCAATATCAGATTGCTGGGGGTCCAACGCCTGGCATCCCCACTAATTAAATGTTCCCTGCAGCCTCCGACACCGGAACTACCACTTTAAATGGAGCCGGAAGCACACTCCCTTCAAAGTGTAGTGGCCATGTGGTTTACTGCAGCTCAGCTCTCATTCACTTGGATTCCAGAGGATAGGTCATCAATATCTGGAGTCTGGAAAAACCCTTTAAATATTTGGGCAATCGACAAGAATTTGCATTTACAAAGTTATATGCTGCATAATATTAAATAATAAGCTAACTTATTGTCTTCCCGTGAAAAGAGACTACAGAATCCGATATGTAAAAGCTTAGGTATTTGGTTGTAGATTAACTCTCTATGCTATAGGTTGTTAGGATATACACTGTATTGCATGATTATAATACCTGTAATAATTGATTACACTATGTTTGCTTTAGAAATCGCTGTTACCTAAAGACGTCAAAAACTTCAAAACCAAATGATGTACGTTACATAGACAATGTTGCATCAGGATTTAGCCTCCTGCCATGTAAAACATCACTTTCAGGTAAAAAAAAAAAAACAATGGAAAAAAATTACAGAACTATAGATAAAGCTGTGAACTGATTGTATTATTAATTCTATTTCCTCGCTGTAGTATGTCCATTACCAATCCTAAATGATACCGTCTTTCTTGGCACTGACCTTCATGTTGGGGAAGTTAACGGGGAGAAAGATTGTCAGCAACTCTGCACAAATAACATCCGATGCCAGTTCTTTACCTACAGACCTCATGAATGCAACCAGAAGAAGTAAGGTTATAGGCCAATCCCTATATACTCTGTACAATATGGGTTGTTGGGGTTGTAATTATTGTTGATCGAGCACCATAGTACTCAGGTGCTCGGGCCGGACATATCGGGATGCTCGTATGCTCTACCGAACACCCAAGTGTAATGGAAGTCAATGGGAGAACCCGAGCATTAAACCAGGCACCCCCTACTCTGAAGAAGGAAGGGTCTCTGGTTCATAGGAAAAGGTCAGAAATTGATGGAAACACCACCGAAATGGTTCGGGAACGGCATAGGGAGGATGTCTGGATGCATCTTGTACTCCCAGGTCCCTGCTTGGAATGATGTTGTCCGAGTAGTACGCCACTTTTACAGACTGACAATAATGCTCACAAAACCAAAGATAAAATCGATTTTAGAGGAAACATTGTTAGGAAGCGGATACCGTCTACGTAAAAATTACATTGTATATCACAGATACATTTTTGAAGCGCACACGTTACACTGCAGATGTGGCCCTGGTAAGGTCACTTTCAGAAGCAGACACTTTCTATGGAGAAATTACAGTGTATGTCACCGAATTTTTTTTGAAGCGCACACATTACACTGCAGATGTGGCCCTGGTAGGGTTACTGTCAGAAGTGGACACCGTCTATGGAAAAATTACATTGTATGTCACAGATAAATTTTTGAAGCGCACACGTTACACTGCAGATGTGGCCCTGGTAAGGTCACTGTCAGAAGCGGACACTGTCTACGGAAAAATTACAATGTATGTCACAGAAATTTTTTGGAAGCGCATACATTACACTGCAGATGTGGCCCTGGTAAAGTCACTGCTAGAAGCGGACACCTTCTACGGAAAAATTACATTGTATGTCACAGAAAATGTTTTGAAGCGCACACATTACACTGCAGATGCGGCCCTGGTATGGTCACTGTTAGAAGCGGAGACCGTCTACGGAAAAATTTCATTGTATATCACAGAAATTTATTTTAAGTGCACACGTTACACTGCAGATGTGGCCCTGGTAAGGTCACTGTCAGAAGCGGACAACGTCTAAGGAAAAAGTACACTGGATATCACTGATATTTTTGGGATGCACACACTTTACACTGGAGATGTGGCGCAGCTAATCTCCCTTTCCACAGCTGACACCGTCTATTGAAAAAGTACAATGGATGTCACAGATAGTTTTTGGATGCGCACACTTTACACTGGAGATGTTGCACGGATAATTTAACTGTCTGCAGCTGACACCGTCTACGGAAAATGTACACTGGATGTCGCTGATATTTTAGGGATGCGCACACTTTACACTGGAGATGTGGCACGGATAATTTAGCTGTCCGCAGCGGACACCATCTACGGAAAAATGACACTGGATGTCACAGATAATTTTTGAATGTGCACACTTTACACAGGAGATGTGGCACAAATAATTTAACTGTCCGCAGCAGACACCATCTACGGAAAAAGTACACTGGATGTCACTGATATTTTGGGATGCGCTAATCTCACTGTCCGCAGCGGACACCATGTATTGAAAAAGTACACTGCATGTCACAGATATTTTTTGAATGCGCACACTTTACACTGGAGATGTGGCACAGCTGATCTCACTGTCCGCAGCAGACACCGTCTATGGAAAAAGTACACTGGATGTCACGGTTATTTTAGGGATGCGCACACTTTACACAGGAGATGTGGCGTGAATAATTTAACTGTCTGCAGCGGCCTATTACACGGTATTTAGCGCAGGATGTGCTAAAAATATATATTGCTGCAGTCACACACAATAGTCCTTAAAAGGACTTTTGGGTCTCTGAATAGTTTTTTGTATAAAAATCTTCCTATTACACTCCCTACACTGTCTGTCCCTTCCTATGCACAGCTCTCCCTAACACTGATCAATTTGGCGCTGGTTGCGCTTCAAACATATATTGCTGCTGTCACACACAATAGTCCATACAAGAACTTTTGAGTCTCTGAAACGTTTTTGTACAAAAAAAAATATTCACACTCCCTACACTGTCTGTCCCTTCCTATGCTCAGCTCTCCCTGACTTCGAATGAGCCGAACATGTGTCATCGGGTGCTATATAGCACCTGATGACACGTTTCAGCCAGCCAATCACTGTAATGCCAGTAGCCAACATGACTACTGGCATTACAGTGAGAACAGTACTTACCTGCACGTTTATTGGCTGCGTAGCAGCCAAGAAACATGCGGGGAGGAGACTCGAGCATGGTGCTCGAGCACATGCGGTACTCGGCCGAGTACCGCCATGTGCCGAGCATCAAGATGCTCAAGCCGAATAGGTGTTCGGCCGAGCATGCTCGATCATCACTAGTTGTAATTCATCAATATATAAGCATCCAATTGTCCATTTCTTTAATTTGAGGTATGTCATAGTATTTAATTTATTTAGTCATGTGGGCATGTATAATAGCATTTGTGCAAATGGACACCATCATATAAATGGATTTGTTCTTCTACAGGTGCAAATGCCACTTGAGGATGTCATCCAATGGCCTGCCAACTGCTATAGAACATGGGAAAGGAGGGACTTCAGGGTTCTCTCTGAGAGTCTGTAAAACTAAAACAGTTGGAGGTAAAGGGAGTATATTCTATAAGAAAATATGAATTCAGCTCTATATACACGCACCTTCTGCCATATATTATTGAATTCATTTTCTGTAAACTTTGAAAGTCTTTATTTCTGCATCCTACATCTAAATCTTCAAAATGTCTGTGTTTTTTTTTTCATGTATAATTTAATTCCAACTATCATTCCTAACATCTGAGGTGCATGTACAGCTGATGCTGGTTCTTTAAAGATTGTGCCCACTCCAGAGCGGGTTGAGCATAATAGTCACCGGGATTCTGCTGTTTCACAAAGCAGAAACCTGGGGCTAATGTTTGAGATTGGCAATAATGCAAAATATTAAGAAAAGTAATAATAATAATAATAATAATAATAATAATAAAAAAATAATATTCAAATAACCCCCTTTCCCCATAATAAAAATAAATACACAATTAAAAATAAATATCAATTGCACCATCGCATCCCAAAACACCTGTACTATTAAAATGTGAATGTATTTATCCTGTACCATGAATGTTGTTTTTTGTTGTTGTTTAACCTCCCCCAAAAAATTATAGAAGAAATTATCAAAAAAGCTTACACACTCCACACACACTGAACTACACATCTCCCCACAAAAAAATGAGCTCTCACACAGCTCCATAGATGGAAATATAAAAAAGTTATGGGGGTTAGAATATGGTGATGCATGCTAGAGTTAAAAAAAAATTCTGTATTAAAACAAAATAAAAACTATAGAAATATGGTATTGTTTAAATTGTACTGAGCAATAAAGTGAACTGTTCAGTTTTACTGCATAGGGAACACTGTAAAAAAAAAAAAAAAAAAAAAAAAAAAATATGTGGCAGATTACCTTTTTTTCCAATTACACTCCATTTGGATTTTTCCAGCTTCCCACTATATCATATGCATAAAAATGGCACCAATAGAAAGTACAACTTGTCCTGCAAAAAACAAAACAGCATATATATGTGATTACTAAGGGTACTTTCACACTTGCGGCAGGACGGATCCGACAGGCTGTTCACCATGTCGGATCCGTCCTACGGCTATTTCGCCGTGCCACCGGACCGCCGCTCCGTCCCCATTGACTATAATGGGGACGGGGGCGGAGCTCTGGCGCAGCACGAAGAAAGGCCGCCGGGCTAAAATTACTGCATGTCAGGCTTTTTAGTCCGGCGGCTTTCTCCGTAGCTCCGCCCCCGTCCCCATTATAGTCAATGGGGACGGAGCGGCGGTCCGCGGGCACGGCGAAATAGCTGCAGGACGGATCCGACATGGTGAACAGCCTGTCGGATCCGTCCTGCCGCAAGTGTGAAACTAGCCTTAAAGACACAAGGTATAGCAGCAATCTATCTGTGCGTATTAACAAGAAATTTAGTGTCAAGCCTCAATCGTCGGTTTATGTACTGTATATTCAGTTTCCACATGGCTGGAATTTCATTATTTTTTTGATTGTTAAATGTAATTAAACCAGTATATATATGTGACTACTACAATAAACAAGGCATAGCAGCAAACCTACCTGTGCGTAATTAAGCTTCAAGCCTCAATCATCCATTTGCTTATATTCCGTCATAATAGAAGTCTATGGCCTGCACACTTTTGCATTATTTTTTCCCAAGGTATAAGTTAAACATGGGACAAATCATGATGTAAATAGTCCCCTAAAATGTGCCTCAAACATATAAAGACAAAAAAAATTTATAAATGAAACTTACTCATTACTTTTTACTCATTTCCAGGATGTGGTAAACCTGTTGATCAGGAGAGCAGAATTGTAGGTGGCAGTAACAGCTCTCTTGGAGAATGGCCATGGCAAGTGAGCATGCATCTTAAATTATCCTCTAACAGACATGTGTGTGGTGGATCTCTTATCAGTAACCAATGGATTCTCACTGCAGCCCACTGTGTTGTCCAGTAAGTATGCAAAAGTATACCTTCAAATCTGAAGTCTCTCTGTTTCCCAGTTGCATCCCAAAAAAAAAAAAAACTGAAGGAATCTCTTTTGTCTCACCAATTATCTCACATTCAGCTTGTTATCCTCTGCTCCACGCTACTTAAAAATCTGTTTAGTCACCTCCTCCCATGACGCACGTTTGCAAATGCGTCTATAGTAATTATATAAGGCCTTTCTTAAAAATTTGGCTAGGCTGCTTCACTGAAACTTACAAAAAAATTATTTCACACTCTAATTACTTTTCATTGTAAGTAGCGGGCGCAATGACGGGGAACTGTGATTGCACTGCCCCCCGTTATTGAACCCCTCATGTGCCATGTTCAGCACTTATCACGGCATCTGAGATTAATATTGACGCTTTTCAGGGATTAATAATTAAAAAATGACAATTATACTTACCCATACCTTATCCCTTTGAGCATGAAGAGGCCACCAAGGACATCTTGCTTGAAGATCCAGAGCGAAATCACGGGCGGTGCATGTTGACATCATCATGCTCGCCAGAGTAGTGACATCATACGTCACCGCACACAAGGTTTTGTGCAGCCTCTTTGCGCTCAATGGATGAGGTGAGTATGATTTTTTTTATTTTTTAACATTTCAGGGGAAATTAATTCGTTAGCACGAAGCACGAGGAAATTCGGCTTTGCGGCAAATCAAATTTTCTCTGAAATTCGGATCAAAGTTCACTTTGGATATTTTGATTCGCTTAATGCTAATAGAGTTGAGAGAACACCTGGATGTTCAGGTTCGACGGGTTCGGCCGAACTTCAGAAAAAAGTTCGAGTTCGGGACCCGAACTTGACCCCGAACCCCATTGAAGTCAATATGGACCCGAACTTTTGAGCACTAAAATGGCTGTAAAAATGTCATGGAAAGGGCTAGAGGGCTGCAAATGGTGTCAAAATGTGGTTAACAGCATGGCAAACAAATGTGGATAGGGAAATTACTTTAAATAACATAAAATACGTAAAAAATAAAAAAAAGTCTTGATCTAGGAGGACCAGATCCATATGGAGTAGGAGGTTGAGGAGGCGGTGGATGTGGCGGTGTAGGTGGAAGCGGCAGTGGAGGAGGAGGTAGACTACACAGATTTTTGGTTTTAAATTTTATTTTTAAAATTAGGGTACACCCCAAAATATTGGGAAATATAACCTGTGATAACCCCCTCCAGTCATGCTAAACACACGTTCAGACAATACACTGGCTGCAGGGCAGGCCAGCCCCTCCAAGGGGTAAAGGGCAAGCTCAGGCCATGTGCCCAATTTGAAGACCAAGAAGTTGCAGGGGCTGACCCCTGTCAGTCAGTTCGTGTAGGTGTGTGCACACTTATTGCCCCACCATGTCGCACGTCCACGTAATGTTCACAATCCAATTTGATATCTGCTCTATCAACTTGCGATGTTCTTTTATGCGCCTACCATGGTGATCACGGGTGGCGGGGAATCAGGGTTCCAGGCCAGAGAGGGAGCGTGAGAAAGAGAGACCACATCCAAGGGAGGATTAATTTTTTCAAATTTAAAATTAGAGTTGAAATATGAGAGAAATTATTAAAGCATAAAAGTGTGACAACTTTTCAAAGTTTAAGGATTGAATGAAAGGATATGGTGCGCATTAATTACTGAATAATATATTACATTTTATTCCCTGTCACCTATGCATAGCAGGTGTTTATTCACGTCTAAAATTGTATAATGTCAACCCAAGAATGTAACAGAAAAATTATTGAAATTTTTTTAAGCTGTCAACTAGGTAGAGGAGGGGTATATTACACCCAAAAATTGGTGAATTTCACCAAAAAATGTAACCGACAATTTGTTTGTTTTTTCGGTCTACTAGGTATAGCAGTGGTACTATACACCCAAAGATTTGTTAATTTCACCATAAAATGTAACTGACAATTATAATTTTTTTTTACCGGTCCACTAGGTATAGCAGTGGTACTATACACACCAAAATGGGGGAATTTCACCCTAAAATGTAAATGACAATTTATTTTCTTTTTTAACCGGCCTACTAGGTATAGCAGTGGTACTATACACCCAAAACTTGGTTAATTTCACCCGAAAAAGTAAATGACAATTTTTATTTTTTTGTTTAACCTGTCTACTAGGTATAGCAGAGGTACTATACACCCAAAAATTTGTTAATTTCACCATAAAATGTAACTTACAATTTTTTTATTTTATTTTTACCGGTCCACTAGGTATAGCAGTGGTACTATACACCCAAAAATTGGTGAATTTCACCGAAAATGTAAATGACAAAGTAGTGAAATGATATAAAATAAAACACGTACAAAAAAAATATATGGATTTATGAGGTGGAGTTCCATATGGAGTAGGAGTTTGAGGAGGCAGTGGACGTAGCAGAGTAGGTGGAAGTGGCGGTGGAGGACGAGATAGCCAACACAGGTTTTTCGTTTTAATTTAATTTAGTAAAATTAAGGTACACTCCAAAAGAGTGTGAAAGATCCAAAATACAAACATGAGCAATTGCGCTGAGTATAACAATGGTTGCTTAGTGCCGGTATACATGTTTATTCTGCACAAGGTACGGACAAGTCCTGAGGGATCCATGACTGGTTCATTTTAATAAACGTGAGCTTGTCCACATTGGCTGTGGACAGGCGGCTGCCCTTGTCTGTGATGACGCCCCCTGCCGTGCTAAACACAAGTTCTAATAATTGTCAGTTACATTTTACAGCACCTCCAAGGCTTAAAGGGCAAGCTCAGGCCATGTGCCCAATTTGGAGACCCAGAAGATGAAGGGGGCAGACCCGTCATTCAGTACGTGTAGGCGTGTGCACACATACTGCTCCACTATGTTTGTGAAATGCTGCCTCCTGCTAAGACGTTCCATATCAGATGGTGGTGCTGGTTGTTGTGGCGTCCTGACAAAGCTTTTCCACATTTCTGCCATGCTAACCCTGCCTTCTGAGGTGCTGGCGGTGCCCCAGCTGCATTAGCGACCTCTTTCTCGTCCTCTTCCTTCGCCTTGTGCTTCCACTGTGCCCCCGCTGTCAGGTGGAAATGCCACCAGCAGTGCGTCTACCAGCGTGGGCTTGTACTCGCGCATCTTACGATCACGCTCCAGTGATGGAATTAAGGACAGTACATTGTCCTTGCAACGGGGATCCAGCAGCGTGGCCACCCAGTAATCAGCACAAGTTAGAATGTGGGCAACTCGGCGGTCGTTGCGGAGACACTGCAGCATGTAATCACTCATGTGTGCCAGGCTGCCCAGAGGCAACGAAAAGCTGTCCTCTGTGGGAGGTGTATCGTCTGTGTCTTCTGTATCCCCCCATCCACGCACCAGTGATGGCCATGAGCTGGTCTGGGTGCCACCCTGCTGTGAACATGGTTCCTCCTCCTCCATCTCCTCATCCTCATCCTCCAGAACTCTGCCCTGGCAGGACAATTGTGTACCTTGGGTTTCTGGGTGCAGGAACCCACACTCGGAGCTACTTGGGAATGACTGGCCAGAAACCCTACGAAATGATCCCTTTTCCTCCTCCTCCTCCTCCTCCTGTGCCACAACCTCTTCCATCATCGCCAGGAGCGTTTTTTCAAGGAGGCATAGAAGTGGGATAGTAATGCTGAGAATGGCGTTATCGGCACTGGCCATGTTGGCGGAGTACTCGAAACAGATCAACAAGTAACACAGGTCTCGCATGGAGGACCAGTCATTGGTGGTGAAGTGGTGCTGTTCCGCCGAGCGACTCACCGGTGCGTGCTGCAGCTTAAACTCCACTATCGCCTGCTGCTGCTCGCACAGTCTGGCCAGCATGTGCAGGGTGGCGTTCCACCTTGGGGGGACGTCGCATATGAGGCGGTGAGCGGGAAGGCCGAAGTTACGCTGAAGCGCTGACAGGCGAGCAGCAGCAGGGTGAGAACACCGAAAGCGTGCACAGACGGCCCACACTTTATGCAGCAGCTCTGAAATGTTGGGGTAATTTTTAAGGAATCTCTGCACCCCAAAATTCAGCACATGCACCAGGCAAAGGATGTGCGTCAAACCGGCTAGTCCCAGAGCTGCTACGAGATTTTGCCCATTATCGCACACCACCAGGCCAGGCTTGAGGCTGACTGACACAAACCACTCATCGGTCTGTTGTTCAAGGCCTGTCTACAGCTCCTGCGCGGTGTGGGGTTTGTCCCCCAAACAGATAAGTTTTAAAACTGCCTGCTGTCGTTTACCCCTAGCTGTGCTGAAGTTGGTGGTGAAGGTGTTACGCTGACTGGATGAGGAGCTGGTAGAGGATAAGGAAGCAGAGTAGGAGGAGGAAGCAACAGTTGGCAAACTGAAGCACCCTGCAATCCTCGGTGGTGGAAGGAGATGCGCCAAACTGCTATCCGCCTCAGGCCCAGCCGCCACTGCATTTACCCAGTGTGCTGTTATGGAGATATAACGGCCCTGACCGTGCTTACTGGTCCATGTATCCATAGTCAGGTGTACCTTGCCACAGATGGCGTTGCGCAGTGCACACCTGATTTTGTCCCCTACTTGGTTGTGAAGGGAAGGGATGGCTCGCCTTGAAAAGTAGTGGCGGCTGAGCATGACGTACTGTGGGACAGCCACCGCCATAAGGCCTTTAAAACTATCTGTCTCCACCAGACAGAATGATAGCATTTCAAAGGCAAGTAATTTAGAAATGCTGGCATTCAGGGCTAGGGATCGCGGGTGGGTAGGGGGGTACGTCCTCTTCCTCTCCAGCGTTTGGGATATATAGAGCTGAACGCTTCCGTGGGACATTGTGGCGATGCTTGGTGATCCAAGTGTTGGTGTTGCTGGCAGATCCTCTGTTTGCGGGGTGCCAGGTGGCACTTTCACTCCAGAGGTGGATGAAGAGGCCGAGACTGCAGCAGAAGAGGAAGCAGGAGGAGCCAGAGACCTTTCTTGGTTTTTGAGGTGTCTACTCCACTGCAGCTCGTGCTTTGCAGTTAAATGCCTGGTCATGCAGATTGTGCTCAGGTTGAGAGCGTTTATGCCTCGCTTCAGGCTCTCATTGCACAGCGTGCAAACCACTTGTGTCTTGTCGTCTGAACTTGTGTCTTGTCTGAAGAACTGCCACGCCAGGGAACTCCTTGGAGCTGGCTTTAGTGTGATCGGTCCCATGCTGCGGTAGGCAGTAGGAGGCGTACTGTCTAGAGGACAGCCGCTCCGCTTTTGCGCCCTGCTCCCTCTTTTGCTGTGCTGGTGGCTCTGTGCGACCACCGCCTCTTCCTCTGAACTACATAGGTCACTCGCATGACCTTGATTCCATGTGTCTTTTGGCAAAGTTCCATTTGTCAGCAGCAGTCACAAGCAGGCTTATACAAATGGCAGGCACAATGTTCTTGCAAGATACTCAGAGGGTTAAAAACTTACAGATCAGGCTGCACTTTTCCTCAGAATTCTGTCTGTCTTTATCCCAAGGCCCGTATGCCCTATTGCTGGCTTTATCCTTGGTAGGGGAAACTTCCTCAGGTATATATATCCTTGCTTTAAGTAAAATCCTTCTGCCCTTCAGCTCTCAGGTTGGCTGGAAACACTTTGGCTCTGCTCTGCTCTGGTTACATGAACTTGGTCCTTCTCTCAGGAGGGACTCCCTTCTCCTGGTGGCAAACTAGAAGCTTGGGCTATCTAGCTGCATGTAAGAAGCTGCTCCTTAGCTAGAGTCCAACCTGACTTCTGACTACACAACTACTCACTTCCCTGAACAGGACCTGACTATTTATACTAGGGTTTCCCTAGCTCCCTCTACTGTCTAGGAGGAGGAACTGCACCCTAACAGGCCTGATACACACATAACAGGAAAACACAAAAATACACATAAAAGCATAACAATATACATTAAAATGGACTGTACAATACAATGCCACTGTTCCTCAGGAGGTGGAGAACAACGTGGCCCAATTGACCCTTGTGTAGTGCCCACATTTACCTAGTGGGACACTACAGATGGCCCTGGGAAACCCTGCTAACAGAGTCATCAAAAAGCAGAAGAGACTGCTGCATGACTTGGGGCTCAAACTGCTTGGCTGATTTGCAAGGGGGTGAGGTGAAAGACTGATGGACATGGGCTGCAGGTGCCAACTGTGGTCTTTCAGCAGGAGACTGTGTGGGAAACAATGTGAAGGAACTGGATCCACTGTGAGCAACCCAATCTACTATCGCCTGTACTTGTTCAGGTTTCACCATTCGTAGAGCAGCATTAGGCCCGACCAAATACCGCTGCAGGTTTTGTCGCCTACTCGCACCTGAGAAAGGAGTTTCACTCGTGCGTGTAGTTGGCACAGATCGACCATGTCCTCTCCCTGCAACAGGAGCTCCACCAGCAACACCACGACCTGGGCCATGTCCCTTATTTGAAGCTCTCCTCATATTTTTTGAATTTAGGATCTTGCCCTAAATGGGTGTTTAATTAATAGTAGAATAGAACGACAGTATATAAAGGGTGTATCTCACACGGCCTGAACCAGACTAGGCCTCAATAAAAGTTTTTTTGCTAAAAATGGCTGTATTTTAAATGCCTGAATCAAATCCCTGTATTTAGAGGGAGTATCTCACAGGGCCTGAACCAGTGTAGGCTGTATTTCAAATGGCTGTATTTCAAATCCCTGAATCAAACCGTTGTATGTAGAGAGAGTATCTCACACGGTCTGAACCAGCGTAGGCCTGAACTAAATATTTCTTTGCCCAAAATGGCTGTATTTCAAATGGCTGTAATTCAAATAGCTGTATTTAAAATCCCTGAATCAAACCCCTGTATTTAGAAGTAGTATCTCACATGGCCTGAAAGAGTGTAGGCCTGAAGTAAATATGTCTTTGCACAAAATGGCTGTATTTCAAATGGCTGTATTTCAAGTCCCTAAATCAAACCCCTGTATGTAGAGGGAGTATCTCACAGGGTCTGAACCAGTGTAGGCCTGAACTAAATATTAATTTGCCCAAAATGGCTGTATTTCAAATCCCTGTATGTAGAGGGAGTATCTCACGGCCTGAGCCAGTGTAGGCCTGAAGTAAATATATCTTTGCACAAAATGGCTGCATTTCAAATGCCTCATTCAAACCCCTGTATGGAGAGGGGGTATCTCACACAGTCTGAACCAGTGTAGGCCTGAAGTAAATATTTATTTGCAAAAAATAGCTGTATTTCAAATGGCTGTATTTCGAATCCCTGTATGTAGAGGTAGTATCTCACAGGGCCTAAACCAGTGTAGACCTGCAGTAAATATATCGTTGCACAAAATGGCTCTATTTCAAATGGCTGTATTTTAAATGGGTGTATTTCAAATCCCTGAATTAAACGAAAATTGAATTATCTTTTCTCAAAATGTCTGTATTTCAAATGGCTGCATTTCAAATGCCTGATTCAAACTCCTGTATGTAGAGGGGGTATCTCACATGGTCTAAACCAGTGTATTTCACTGGTATAACTAATATATGGTATACGTTCCACCTGTCAAAATCAAATCACTGTCGTTTGGAACGCTACATTTCTGTTAAAACTGTTACTTTATTAATCAGAAAAACAAAAGGGAAGGGGGACTAACCTATATTAAAAATTCTAGGACACCATCCATTCAGTATAGGGTCGATATGAGGACCTATGAGCCGCATACACGGTAAATGCAACTGCGGGTGGGGTCACTAGAAATGCCGCAGGCTAGTGCTATACTGCAAGTGAAAGCAGAGGGCCATGGGGCCGTGCTAATTGATTCCACAGAAGTAAGCACTATGGCGCGGTCAGAGTGCTCTGAATCACTGCCAGCTCATGGATCCCTCGACTAAAGTTATGGATAGACTAATCCAGTGATAAACATCTGCCTGCAGAAGCCGATCTCAATTGAATCCATCCGTTCATGTGAAACGGATGTCTAAGAATCGGCCCTGCAGACACGAATCACTGGATCTAAGCTAAGCTGGGTGAAACAGACAGATCTGGATTGCTGTTGCTCATCTACCTGCAGAGGGCTGAGAGCCGCAGACCTCAACTGCAGTGTGAGCGCAAAGCAGATACATATGAACATTAATTCATCCCCACACCACACTCGTGCTAATTGATTCCACAGAAGTAAGCACTATGGCGCGGTCAGAGTGCTCTGAATCACTGCCAGCTCATGGATCCCTCGACTAAAGTTATGGATAGACTAATCCAGTGATAAACATCTGCCTGCAGAAGCCGATCTCAATTGAATCCATCCGTTCATGTGAAACGGATGTCTAAGAATCGGCCCTGCAGACACGAATCACTGGATCTAAGCTAAGCTGGGTGAAACAGACAGATCTGGATTGCTGTTGCTCATCTACCTGCAGAGGGCTGAGAGCCGCAGACCTCAACTGCAGTGTGAGCGCAAAGCAGGTACATATGAACATTGATTTATCCCCACACCACACTCGACGCGTTTCGCCATAAGGCTCGTCAGGAGGGTGTATCTGTGGTTAACAGGATAAATATTCAAAGCTGCTGAGCCTCCGTTACAGAGTGTGTAACGGAGGCTCAGCAGCTTTGAATATTTATCCTGCTTTGCGCTCACACTGCAGTTGAGGTCTGCGGCTCTCAGCCCTCTGCAGGTAGATGAGCAACAGCAATCCAGATCTGTCTGTTTCACCCAGCTTAGCTTAGATCCAGTGATTCGTGTCTGCAGGGCAGATTCTTAGACATCCGTTTCACATGAACGGATGGATTCAATTGAGATCGGCTTCTGCAGGCAGATGTTTATCACTGGATTAGTCTATCCATAACTTTAGTCGAGGGATCCATGAGCTGGCAGTGATTCAGAGCACTCTGACCGCGCCATAGTGCTTACTTCTGTGGAATCAATTAGCACGAGTGTGGTGTGGGGATGAATTAATGTTCATATGTATCTGCTTTGCGCTCACACTGCAGTTGAGGTCTGCGGCTCTCAGCCCTCTGCAGGTAGATGAGCAACAGCAATCCAGATCTGTCTGTTTCACCCAGCTTAGCTTAGATCCAGTGATTCGTGTCTGCAGGGCCGATTCTTAGACATCCGTTTCACATGAACGGATGGATTCAATTGAGATCGGCTTCTGCAGGCAGATGTTTATCACTGGATTAGTCTATCCATAACTTTAGTCGAGGGATCCATGAGCTGGCAGTGATTCAGAGCACTCTGACCGCGCCATAGTGCTTACTTCTGTGGAATCAATTAGCACGGCCCCATGGCCCTCTGCTTTCACTTGCAGTATAGCACTAGCCTGCGGCATTTCTAGTGACCCCACCCGCAGTTGCATTTACCGTGTATGCGGCTCATAGGTCCTCATATCGACCCTATACTGAATGGATGGTGTCCTAGAATTTTTAATATAGGTTAGTCCCCCTTCCCTTTTGTTTTTCTGATTAATAAAGTAACAGTTTAAACCAGTGTATGCCTGAAGTAAATATTTATTTGCCCAAAATGGCTGCATTTCATATCCCTGAATCAAACCCCTTTATGTAGAGGTAGTATCTCACAGGGTCTGAACCAGTGTAGGCCTGAATTAAATATTTATTTGCCAAAAATGGCTGTATTTCAAAAGGCTGTATTTCAAATCCCTGAATCAAAACCCTGTATGTAGAGGGAGTATCTCACAGGGCCTGAACCAGTGTAGGCCTGAATTAAATATTTATTTGCCAAAAATGGCTGTATTTCCAATCCCTGAATCAAACCCCTGTATGTAGAGGGAGTATCTCACAGGGCCTGAACTAAATATTTCTTTGTCCAAAATGGTTGTATTTCAAATGACTGATTCAAACCCCTTTAAGTAGGGGGGGTATCTCACACGGTCTGAACCCGTGTAGGCCTGAAGTAAATATTTATTTGCCCAAAATGGCTGTATTTCAAATGGCTGTATTTCAAATCCCTGAATCAAACCCCTGTATGTAGAGGGAGTATCCCACAGGGCCTGAACCAGTGTAGGCCTGAAGTAAATATATCTTTGTACAAAATGGCTGTATTTCAAATTGCTGTATTTTAAGTCCCTGAATCAAACCCCTGTATGTAGAGGTAGTATCTCACAGGGCCTGAACCAGTGTAGGCCTGAACTAAATATTTCTGTATTTCAAATGGCTGTATTTCAAATGGCTGATTCAAACCCCTGTAAGTAGGTGGGGGGGGGGGGGGGGGGTATCTCACATGGTCTGAACCAGTGTAGGCCTGAAGTAAATATTTATTTGCCCAAAATGGCTGTATTTCAAATCCCTGAATCAAACCCCTGTATGTAGAGGAGTATCTCACAGGGCTTGAGCCAGTGTGGGCCTGAAGTAAATATATCTTTGCACAAAATGGCTGTATTTCAAATTGCTGTATTTCAAATCCCTGAATCAAACCCCTGTATGTAGAGGTAGTATCTCACAGGGCCTGAACCAGTGTAGGCCTGAACTAAATATTTCTTTGCCCAAAATGGCTGTATTTCAAATGGCTGTATTTCAAATCCCTGAATCAAACCCCTATATGTATAGGTAGCATCTTACAGGGCCTGAACCAGTGTAGGCGTGAAGTAAATATATACAGTATTTGCACAAAATGGCTGTATTTCAAATGCCCGATTCAAACCCCTATATGTAGAGGGGGTATTTCACACGGTTTGAACCAGTGTAGGCCTGAAGTAAATATTTATTTGCACAAAATAGCTGTATTTCAAATGGCTGAATTTTAAATCCCTGAATCAAACCCCTGTATGTAGAGGGAGTATCTCACAGGGTCTGAACCAGTGTAGGCCTGAACTAAATATTAATTTTCCCAAAATGGCTGTATTTCAAATGACTGTATTTCAAATCCCTGAATCAAACCCCTGTATGTAGAGGTAGTATCTCACAGGGCCTGAACCAGTGTAGGGCTGAAGTAAATATATCTTTGCACAAAATGGCTGTATTTCAAATGGTTGTATTTCAAATCTCTGAATCAAACCCCTGTATGTAGAGAGAGTATCTCACAGGGCCTGAACCAGTGTAGGCCTGAACTAAATATTTATTTGCCCAATATGGCTATATTTCAAATGACTGTATTTCAAATGCCTGATTCAAACCCCTGTATGTAGAAGTAGTATTTCACATTGCCTGAACCAGTGTAGACCTGAAGTAAATATATCTTTGCCCAAAATGGCTGTATTTCAAATGGCTGTATTTCAAATCCTTGAATCAAACCCCTGTATGTAGAGGTAGTATCTCACAGGGCCTGAACCAGTGTAAGCCTGAAGTAAATCTATCTTTGCACAAAATAGCTGTATTTCAAATCCCTGATTCAAACCCCTGTATGGAGAGGGTGTAACTCACAGGGTCTGAACGAGTGTAGGCCTGAAGTAAATATATCTGCACAAAAAAGCTGTATTTCAAAAGGCTGTATTTCAAATCCCTGAAATGGTTTTTGTCAAAAGTGTGTTTTTCAAACTCTAGAAAATGATGGGTGTATGTATAGCTTAAATTGCACACTGACTAATCCAGATGTTGTAGACTGCCAAAAAAGTGTTTTTTTTGGTAACAGAATATGAAAGCTGTATATAGTAAACTTGAATTTAACATTTCCAGATCTGGAAAATACAGTTTTTTTTTAAAAAAAGTGTGTTTTTCAAACTCCAGAAAATGATGGGTGTATTTCTACCTTAAATTACACACTGACTAATCCAGATGTTGTAGTTTGCCCAAAAAAAATGGTGATTTGCAATGTCCCAAAAGCTCAGATGCAGTGCTGGTGCACTGAGCTTGCATAAGATAGCCACCACCGCCGCCCACCTAACTAACAGAACTCTAAAATTTAGTTTTTTTGGGTCAATGAGCTCAGGGCAGGATAAAATGATTGTGCCCTGCACCCACACAACTATTTCTCTGTAGATCGCTGAGTTAGATTCTCTCCTAGTCTCTCCTTGAAATCACAAGTCCAGTGGATACCTACACTTGTAACAGCAGAGTGACGTGCAGCGCTATGTGACTCAAGCTTATATAGAGCCTGGGTCACATGTTGCTCTGGCCAATCACAGCCATGCCATTAGTAGTCATTGCTGTATGGCCTCTTGGGGCAAGTAGTATGACGATTGTTGATTGGCTGCTGTGCAGCCTTTCAAAAAGCGCCAAGAAAGCGCCGAACACCGAACCCGAACTTTTACGGAAATGTTCGGGGTCCAAAAATCCTAAAGTTCGGTACGGTTCTATTAGGGGTCATCTGTTCTATTCCGCTAAATACTGAATGCACATGAATGTCATCCATATTTTTGGCGGATCCGTGTTTTGCGGACCGCAACATACATACGGTCGTGTGCATGAACCCTTAGGCCTCTTTCACAAGGCAGAGTTTTCCACGCGGGTGAAATGCGTGATGTGAACGCATTGCACCCTCACTGAATTCGGACCCTTTCACTTCAATGGGGCTGTGCAGATGAACAGTGATTTTCATGCATCACTTGTGCGTTGCGTGAAAATCGCAGCATGTTCTATATTCTGCGTTTTTCACGCAACGCAGGCCCCATAGAAATGGGACTGAGTGAAAATCGCAAGCATTTGCAAGCAAATGCGGATGCAGTGCAATTTTCACGCATGGTTGCTAGGAGATGATAGGGATGATTAACCCCGGACCCCATTAAAGTAAATTCACTGTATTATTTTACCTTATAACAGCCAGGAAATAGCCGTTTTTTAACGTAATTCACAGCGAATATATTGGGATCAAACCAAATTTTTCCTGAAATATTCGGCGAATCAAATTTTTTAAGAATTCGCTCATCTGTAATTGTGTGTCATGACAGATCTGTCTTGCTCCGTTTCCCATGCTTGATAGAAAAATGCTGCTTCTATTGGTTTTCTGTCCTTCATGGGAATGCAACCAAATGGAACAGAATGCATTCTGATGCACTCCGTTCCGTTTAGTTCACTTTTGTCCCCATTGACAACGAATGGGGACAAAACTGAAGCTCTGTTATTGAGATATTGCACAACGCGAGATTACGGCGCTCTAGCTTTCTGACGTTGGGGAGCAATGAGGAGATTCTGAGGATGCGGGGCGCTGCTGGGCTCCTTCACGCTAGACTCATCTCAGGGACAGGACTCATCTCAGGTTAATTTGCATATCTATCAAATCGTTTTTTTTACACAATAAAAGCACACAGAGCTATGGGGACTGGATATTGCGGATGTGCTAGTGGCCATGTAGCAGCCCATGTCCTCAGCTCTATACACAAAATCCTGGTGACAGGTTCCCTTTAAGTAGCCTATAGTGTTTGTTTTTTAAAAGAAAGTAAATAATATTTTCCATTTCTTTATTGCTATGGGAAAAAGACAACAATATTAAAGGAAGACCAATATCTCACGTGAGTTCTGTACTATGAATAACAAATTACATCGAAAATCTTTTTCTGTGTATAATTGTAACAACTGTAGGTGGAGACAGAGAAGGACAGTGAACCCAGCCTGTTTTCCGTGCAGAGACGGACAAACAAACACAATACAGAGTAGTATGTAAACAGGTCAAAAACAGTGGGGCTATACAGTACAAACAAGAGACAAAGAGTGGTTAGACGACAAGTCAAGATCAAAACCAGATGAATTATGCAGTACTAAATGAGAGACAGAGAGTGGTCAGAAAACAAGCCATGGGTCCGAAGCACAAGCAATCCAAATAAGCACAGGAGCAAGAACCAGTAACACAGCTAGTGAGTCAAAGACTATCACTGGCACTGGTGTATGGCCAGAAAGGGACTTGAATAGAGCGGCGAGTCCCTGGATCAGAATCTGATAGATCCATGATTCTGTGCTCCATTAGTCAGAAACACTAGCACACAGAAATGGAGCAGCTGAGCAATTGGCCAACTGCTAATCTCCTCCAGCACACGCTCGCTGCAGAGAGAAACAGAACATTACATCCTGTTGCTAAGGATGTGGTTGCATCACCAGGGTGTGTGGCCCAGCAGTACGTCTCTCCCGACACTGCCATGCCAAGGTTGAGGATTGCGCCACTGGAGCCCAGACTGGTAAGTCTGTTACAATAATACTCTTCTAAATAATGAAGTCATACAGTTACCAAATAACACCACAATACAAGTAACAAACAATATCTCCAAGCTGTTACAAAACTAAACCCAGTATATCAAGTCCAACTTTTGGACAAAAGACATTGCATGTCTCACTGAAGGTATTGGCTTGCTGTCTCTATTGAAGACTTGGAGTCAGGTCCTGTTGTAATGTGGTAACTTAGCTCTACACCACAGGATCCTGTATGGTTCATAAACATAGAAGGGCTGGTTTGAAACCATTTCCTTGAAACTCACAGTTTCACAAATAGTTGAACCGGACAAGTCTTTATTTGGATGGTGTACCGGCTTTCCTAGGCAGCCAATCAGGTTATGTGCCAAAATGCTACATGGAGCAGTTGATTACCATTTACAGTTGACCGTGCCCACAGCACGGTCAACTGTAAACATGTTTCTTGAAGAAGTCAAGGGTTTTTATATAGTCAGGAATTCCTTGTTTCTTCCTAGATGAGTTACACCAACACAAACAGCATGCTCACTCTGGTGACCTATGGTAGCAACTTCTCCTTCTTCAATACATGTGCTACTTAACTGCTAAGTGGCAGTGCTTGTTCATTTCCATCAACACATACACTGCATCACATTTTAAGTGTAACTTCACATTACTTGATTAAAGTGCAAACATGGCAACCAGTGTCTCCCAGACCTTCACATTGGGAAGCCCTGCACCCACTGCTAATAAGCCATCAATGCACTGCTTTATTCATTTGACTGCATGGGCTCTATAAAGACCAATATTAACACAATACAGTGACCATATAATGATTGATATCAGTTCTACACAGGCAGTCTGCAGAGCTTATAGGTGAAAATGATATAATTAAATCACTTTACTCATAGACTTTTTCTCTTAAAGGAATATTCTGGTTTTTATTTTTAAAATGTATTTGTTTATATGATAGGAAATCATACAATGTATGTATACATGTATTTAAAACATTCATACATACATAAATACATACATACAGTGGATATAAAAAGTCTACACACCCCTGTTAAAATGTCAGGTTTTTGTGATGTAATAAAATGAGAAAGATAAATAATTTCAGAACTTTAATGTGACCTATAAACTGTACAACTCAATTGAAAAACAAACTGAAATCTTTTAGGTGGAGGGAAGAAATAATATAAAAATAAAATAATATGGTTGCATAAGTGCGCACACCATTAAACTAATAATTTGTGAAGCACCTTTTGATTTTATTACAGCACTCAGTCTTTTAGGGTATGAGTCTATCAGCATGGCACATTTTGACTTGGCAAGATTTTCCCACTCTTCTTTGCAAAAACACTCCAAATCTGTCAGATTGTGAGGGTATCTCCTGTGCATAGCCCTCTTCAGATCACCCCACAGATTTTCAATCGCATTTGCAATGAGCAGGATACGAGGTATACACACTGACGCTAATTTATGCAATGTCTGGGTCAGGTGCAAATAATAGTCTATGTGTGTTCGTGACACCAATTGCATCGTGTGCAGGGTACTATCACAGGGCCCTTTAAAGGTGTTATAACTCACGTCTCAAGTTAGGAATGCCAGGGTGGTGTAATGTCTCTGTATGGTAGTGGTAATTGTGTCAATGGTGTCTCCTACCTGGGTAAGGCTGGGCTCCTGGCTCCTGCCTCACTTGCAATAAAATGAGTGTAGTGATAGGAGGAGTAATAGAGGGATTTTGCAGCAGTAATTGAGATCCAGACCTTTGGTAAAGTTCAATCTTTACTGAGAGTAACTTTCATCCAAGCAAGGTACAGGTTTTTGTCTTAGGTCCCAGCAGGCTTTCAGCCAAGGTTGGCAGAAATTAAATCTTCTGCTCTATCAACCTGGAGCTTGCAGGAAAGGACATCTGCTTGTTAGCTCTAAAGATGTGGCAGGAATTTGGCTTCTGCACTTTCTATCTTCTGCTGTATGGGGACTGATTAGATGAGTAAGAATATGGCTTCTCCTGGGTCTCTGGACTTTACTCACAGTTATCTTCTCAGGGTATGCTTTCTTCCTGGAACTGGAGGTTGTCTGCTGTCGAGGCTGCAGGGCTCAGGCTGGGGATTTTATCAATGTCTCAGCCGAGACAAGATCCCGGTTTTCCTCCCTATATCTGGGAGCTCCTAACACGCACAGCCTTCCCCAACAGGGGTGGCTGACACACTCACACTAACTTCCTTCTTCACCCAATCTGCAGGATGTGGGCACAGCCCACTTTGCTCACAGAGGGGGAGCTAAGCTGGAATGAACTATTCCAGCTTAAAAATACTAAACTGAACCTAAGTCCTTACTAACACATTGCTGGTGAACATGGAAATTGCAACAATAAACATTTAACATGGTTTATAATGCACAGTTGTGAATGACATAATGTAAAATCACATCAGATGACAAGGTTAAGGCTCTTAGGATATTGTAGCGGCGTAGAAGAGTTTCGTAACACAACTCTGGGGTGTTACAGATTCAGGTCTGGGCTCTGGCTGGGCCATTCCAAAACGTTCGCCATTCCTTTGTTGATTTGGATGTACAGTATGCTATGGGCCGTTGTCATGCTGAAAGATGAAGTTCCTCTTCATGTTCCGCTTTCTAGCAGAAGCCTGAAGGTTTTGTGCCAATATTGACTGGTATTTGGAACTGTTTATAATTCCCTCTAGCTTAACTAAG
The DNA here is from genome assembly GCF_014858855.1 of Bufo gargarizans. Lineage (NCBI taxonomy): Eukaryota > Metazoa > Chordata > Amphibia > Anura > Bufonidae > Bufo > Bufo gargarizans. The sequence goes on from NC_058080.1 coordinate 125,059,474, forward strand.
GCCCCAGTTCCAGCTGAAGAAAAACAGCCCCAAAACATGATGCTGCCACCACCATTTTTCACTGTGGGTATGGTGTTCTTTTGGTGATGTACAGTGTTGTTTTTGTGCCAAACATATCTTTTGGAATTATGGCCCAAAAGTTCAACCTTGGTTTCATCAGACCATAACCTTTTTCCACATGCTTTTGGGAGACTTCAGATGTGTTTTTTCAAAATGTAGCCTGGCTTGGATGTTTTTCTTTGTAAGAAAAGGCTTTCGTCTTGCCACTCTACCCCATAGCCCAGACATATGAGGAATACAGGAGATTGTTGTCACATGTACCACACCGTCAGTACTTGCCAGATATTCCTGCAGCTCCTTTAATGTTGCTGTAGCCCTCTTGGTAGCCTCCCAGACCAGTTTTCTTCTCGTCTTTTCATCAATTTTGGAGGGACGTCCAGTTCTTGGTAATGTCACTGTTGTGCCATATTTTCTCCACTTGATGATGACAGTCTTCACTGTGTTCCATGGTATGCCTTGGAAATTCTTTTGTCCCCTTCTCCTGACTGATACCTTTTAACAATGAGATCCCTCTGATGCTTTGGAAGCTCTCTGTGGACCATGGCTTTTGCTGTGGGATGCGACTAAGAAAATTTCAGGAAAGACCAACTAGAGCAGCTGAACTTTATTTGGGGTTAATCAGAGGCACTTTAAATGATGGCAGGTGTATGCTGACTCCTATTTGACATGATTTTTAATGTGATTGCTTAATTCTGAACACAGCTACATCCCCAGTTATAAGAGGGTGTGCACACTTATGCAACCACATTATTTTTCATTTTTTTTTGTTTTCTTCCCTCCACCTAAAAGATTTCAGTTTGTTTTTCAATTGAGTGATACAGTTTATAGGTCACATTAAAGGTGGAAAAAGTTCTGAAATGATTTATCTTTGTCTCATTTTTTTTACAGCACAGAAACTGGACATTTTAACAGGGGTGTGTAGACTTTTTATATCCACTGTACATACCTTACTTATATAAGGCAGTTGGCCCTTATACAGTATGCAGAAGAATAGTATCTGTCCTATGTAATGCATCCATGGCCTAACTGAAACATGGCATTAGTCACGTGACACTCTTTACACCCTGACATTCAGTTAGCAATGTTATATAACATACAAGTGCTGGGTCAGCATACAGTTCACATTTTTGTAAAAGAGGACTAGTGGTGGAATCATGATCTTTATTGTGGTTATTATAGTTACTGCCAGTAGTAATACTGTACTGTATATACCAGGCATGCTCAACCTGTGGCCCTCCAGCTGTTGCAAAACTACAACTCCCAGCATGCCCAAACAGCCTACAGCTATAAGCCTACAGCAGGGCATTGTGGGAGTTGTAGTTTTACAACAGCTGGAGGGCCGCAGGTTGAGCATGCCTGGTATATACTGTACATGTTAAGCTCCTCGGTACACTACTATTCACTTGTTAGATATTTGGGCAGTTAGGCTACTTTCACACTATATTTTCTGGTATTGAGATCTGTCATAGGGTCTCAATACCGGAAGAAAAACGCTTTCATTTTGTCTCCCTTCATTGTCAATAGGGACAAAACATAACTTAACAGAACGGAATGCTCCAAAATGCATTCCGTTCCGTTCTCATACCGGTGAGCAAAACGCAGCATGCTACAGTATGCTTTCCATCCTGGGATGTGGAGCAAGACGTATCCGTCATCATGACCTACAATGCAAGTCAATGGGGATGGATCCGTTTTCTATGTCACAATCTGACACAATAGAAAACTTTCAATGGAGGAGTTCATGATGAATCCGTCTTGGCTATGTTAAAGATAATACAACCGGATCCGTTCATAACGGATGCAGATAGTTGTATTATCAGTAATGGAAGCGTTTTTGATGAACCCTGCCGGATCCAGCAAAAACGCTAGTGGGAAAGTAGCCTTAACTGAAAGTCAGGTCACACGATACCTGTGAGGGTCACATGGTGGCTCACATGACTAAAGCCATGTTTAGTCCTATCCACTTCAGCTACAGATGCATTTTACATTTTTAATTAGAAAATTGTTCCACATTCTATTGTGTAAGAAAAAAAGTAATCATTAAAAACAGGAATACCTCTTCATTAACTTTCTTGATTAAAGGGGTTCTCCGGGAATTAAGAAAATGAAAATACTTATTAACTCATTAGAAATATATTCCCAAATACCTTACGTTAGTCATAATGGCTTGTTTTGTCTAGGGAACAATCATTAGAAGAAATAAAATGGCCACCGTCCTATTAGTATACACAAAACCTGTCACACAGCAGGACAAATTACTTCACAAAACTCAGCTAAAGAACTGTTTCATCCTCCTCTCCTACTCGTCAGGGATTATGATCCTGAATACAGATGATAAGATCTTCCGATGAATCTCTGTAGAAATGGAGTTCATGAGCAGATGTGGCCAATGAGCAGCAGCACTTGTATGCAGTATTCATTACCACAGCCCCCTATTACCACAGTCTGTCCTGTCCGTCCTCTGGACAGGACAGTCTGTCCTGTACTTCATGTCTCCTCCTGCACTCCATTCCCACAGTGATTCAGCTAAAGATATTATCAGCTGTATTCTGTATCATAATCCCTAACAAGCAGAGGAGAGAGGAGGATGAGGCAGCTCTTTATCTCAGTATTGTGAAGTAACTTGTCCTCCTGTGTGATTAGGACAGGTTTTGTGTGCAGTAATAGGACAGCGACCATTTTGTTTCTCCTAATCATTGCTTCCTAGACAAAACGAGCCAGTATAACTAATGAAAGGTATTTGGGAATATATTTATAATAATAAGTAATATTTATGTATTTTAATCTTCTAACTTCCCGGAGAACCCCTTTAACTTTTCATTAACTTTTTAACATTAACATTAATCATTAACTTTTCCTTTTCTTCTCCATCTGGCACAGACCACCATGATGACTTATTTCAGTCACAACTCTACAAAATATAATGTGCACAGACATCTTTGGTATCTTAGCATTCCTCACCCTTTTTTCCACTTCTAGATAAAGTGGCTTTCCACAGTGACACAGTGACAATAATAATAATGCCCCTGCTGTCCCCCACTGTAATAATACCCCCTTTTTTATGTCTCCCACAGTATAAATGTACCCTTTAGTCTCACACAGTAATAGGGCCCCTCTGCATACAGTACCTCACATTGTAATATGGCCCTTTGTATCTCCAAAAAGTAATCATGCCTAACATTTGTGCTCCCTACTCAGCAACACCTCATGTCCCCACACAGTAAATATGTCCCCTTTTGTGCCCCAATACAATAGTCATGTCTTTTCTGTGCCACTCAGTTGTGGGTCACCTAGTGCCCTTTTGCATCAATAAAAATCCAAGTGGTAAAGGTGGCATGATGCTGGGGTGTCATTGTGCCATCTGGTGTCTTGTGCATGTTCTGTACTTCTAACAGGCAGGCTTAAGCAGCCTGTGTTTTGCAATATATATAGATCTATTGTTTTGGAGGGCCCGTGAAATCATAGTAGTAAATTGACGTCATGGATGTCAGCCAGAGCAGTAGTTATATACAGTAAAAGCAAATTATAGTGATTCCATACAGTATATGAACTGGTCTTTTTTATATGTGTATGTAAATAAGTAAACTTAAATCCGGTATGTGCATTTTACCTAGATGGCCTCTGCCACGATATTGGAGCATCTATATTGGTATTTTAATGCTGTCAGAAATCACTCCAGCTACCCCAGTTTTATATATCGAACAAATTATTGTTCATCCTGATTATACTGATGCAGAAAGCGGCAGTGACATTGCTTTACTAAAATTAAAAACACCCATCACGTTCAATGGTAAGTGATTTGTTAATATGAAATAATATTAGCTATTATAATAGAAGAACAATTTACTAGGTGTCTTCATGCAGCACATAATTTGAATTGGCTGTTTAGGCCTGTTTCACACTTACGTTGTTGTTTTTCTGTATCGAGCAGCAGGGAGTGGGCACAAACAGCAGAGGGCCCCTATGCAAAGAATGTACCTGAAATATACATACAGATATAAACATATACGTGCAAATAAAAAACATCTTAAAAATGATGTTTTATTATATGCAAACCTGGGCCTTACCATTACGCCTAGAGGCTCCGCTCTCTTTGTAACTGCTGCGCTCTCTGCACTTTGACATGGCCAGGTGTGATGACATTTTCACTGCCAGACCCTGTTAGACAGGGAGCGGCAGTTGCAGAGAGAGCGGAGACTCTAGGAGTAATGACAACGCCCCCGTTGCTCCTAGAGCCTCATTTGCATATATGAAAACATATTTTTCTCAGCAATGTGAGCACATATGAACATGGGATCAACACAGAAGCCTTCAGCTGCCAAGCGCACATGTAACAGGTCAGCCAGTTTCATAGGTACAAATCTGCTGATAGATGCCCTTCAAAGAGCTGAACTCGGAAATAACCCCTTCTTCCCCCATTCAGCCCCTCTGACATGAGCATTGGAGCATTTTACAATTAGTCATAAGACTAGAAACACTCTATTAGCACCTGTGTCACTGCAGAATTAAAACTTCACATTTATTTATTATCATAAAATAATATACAGGTGATGAACGTAAATGTTAAAACTCTCAGCAGTGGTACAGATGGTTAATAATGATATAAAATGTTGCTGTTTTTGTCTATCCTCTTTAGATAGTGTCGCAACAAATCCACTTACTGGAGCATCAGTGGCTGCATGCCGCCACCGGCCTTGCTACTGCAACATGGCTTATACTGTCTTTAGTCTATTGCTTCCCTATACATAGTCTCCAATATATAACTTCTCTCTGTACCGCTAACTGTGCTAAAAAATGGCGTGCTCAAACTCTGACCCCGACATGATTCGCCAGAGACCCGGCATCTTCAGGGGATTGGAAAAAGATGTAGCATGACCTCTGTCAGTGACAGTGTCTTACCTCACACACCGCCTGCCCGCATCCTCCGCTCACTGCTGCTCGACCATTCAGCTTAACACTTAGCACCACATACCTCTTACATCCAGTGATGTCTCCTCTAATGCAGGCGTTCACTTTCCTCACCTTCTCCATTTAGCCAAGACTACCATGACAACATCTTTGAGCCTGGTGCCCCAACGTGTTTATCCAGCTAGCCCCAATACTGTGCCCACTGTGCTCCCCAAAGCTCACATGCACTATACTACAGAAGTAATTGTGTCATACAGATAGTCTCCCTCATAGTAATAGCCCTACCAGATTTCTGTCAATAGTAACAGTGGTCCTCAAAGTCCCACCAATAGTAATTCCCTCCCAGAGTAGCCTTATTAGTAATAGAGCCCCCTACAGTGCACACAATAGTGATAATGCTCTCCAAGAGGGCCTCCTTTAGAAGTAATGCTCTCCAAATTGTGCCCTATAATAATAATAATGCCCCCTAGAGCCCTCAGTAAAAAAAAAGCCCCCCTCCATAGTACCCCCAATGGTCATAAGGCTCCTTCTAGTGCCCTCAGTACTAATAAGGCCCCTCTATAGGGCACCCCTTATAGATATAAGGCCAATCTATAAGGCACACCCATAGAGCCCCCCACCACTGCCCACAGTATTTATAATGTTCCCTGCAGTGCCCCCTGTAATTATAATACCCTCTGCAGTACCTTCTGGAGTTATAATGTTCTCTGATGTGCCCCCATACATTATAATGCCTGTCCTCTCCCTTCAGTCTTTTATACCATGCAGTCCCATGTAAATAACATAACTACTCTCCCTCCAATCTTCTACACCATGCAGTCCCATATAAATAACTTTACTCCTCTCCCTCCAGTCTTCTATACCATGCAGTCCCATGTAAATAACACCAGTCCTCTCCCTCCAGTGTTCTATATCATACAGTCCTATGTAAATAACACCAGTCATCTCCCTCCAATCTTCTATAACATACTGTCCTATGTATATAACTTAAATCCCCTCCTTTAGCCCCCTCCAATACATAATCCTTTGTAAATATTATCACTCCTCCTTACCCTCCAGCCCTCAATAATATCCAGTCTCATGTAAATAACACCAGTAATCTCCCTCCAATCTTCTATAACATACATTCCCATGTAAATAACCTCTCTTTCTTAGTCTTCTATAATATACAGTCCCATGTAAATAACCTCTCTTTCTTACAGTCTTCTAAAAATGTATTTTATATTGGAATTAGAAAACAATACACCCTCTTCCTAAGCCACTATATCTGACTTCTATGTAAGAAAAAGTCTTCATAAATATTGCACGCATTCTGAGCACTATATTTCTCAATGCATTTATACCAGACAACTGGTATAAATACATAATAATATAAAACTAGCTGCCTGCAGCTAGTACTAGAGGGAACTCAGTACATAGGAAATTTGTACAGTTACCATTGGCTGCAATGGCAGCTGTGAATTATTTTTTTTTACGCTGAGCTCCCCCTAGTGGTGGCTGCATTAAAATTGTTGTGTTTTCAAGTAAGAAACAGAGAAATGAGTGCTAGGTCCCCTAGCAGTCATTGGCCTGTCTCCATGAAAGGTTATGCTACTGTGGTCCAGTTATATAGTAGAGTCAGTGAGCTGTAATTTGACATCCTGTCAGCAGACAGTGGACAGTGTCTTGTTATGGCTTTGAATGAATTTATGAATGAGATCAGGATCACTGATGTTCTCCACAGGATAGCATTTCAGATAGTTTACATTTTGGACAGGGAGCCCTTGGGTGTTGCCCCTAGATGATAAATAATGGTGAGGACCCTCCTGTATGATTGTTGTGAGATAATTCTGCTCATAGTACTAAACCCACCCAATTGTACTGGTGAGAGGAGGCAACATTTCTAAGATAGTTCTCTGAAACTTTATTGACTTGTTCAACTGTTGTTGAAGTGGATGTGGTCAGGTAAGGCTACTTTCACACTAGCGTTTTTACTAGATCCGGCAGGGTTCAGCAAAAACTATTCCGTGACTGATAATACAACCTTCTGCATCTGTTATGAACGGATCCAGTTGCATTATCTTTAACATTGCCAAGACGAATCCGTCATGAACTCCATTGAAAGTCAATGAAGGATGGATTTGTTTTCTATTGTGGCAGAGAAAACGGATCCGTCCCCATTAACTTGCACTGGGGGTCATGCCGGATCCATCTTGCTCCGCATCCCAGGATGGAAAGCAAACAACAACATGTTGCAGTTTGCTCTCCGGTGTGGAAACGCAACTAAACGGAACGGAATGCATTTTGGAGTATTCCGTTCTGTTCAGTTTTGTCCCCATAGACAATGAATGGTGACCCCTATTGAGATCCGCTATGATGGATCTCAATACCTGAAAACTAAAATGCTAGTGTGAAAGTAGCCTAACATAGTTATAGCAGAGCTGAATCTGAAACATTGCCTTCTGCTGACAAGGTTCAGAATATTTTTATAACTTGGGACCCATACAGTATGTGTTTCTGTAGGCCTATTATATGACTGTAGTAAACCTATCGACCCTGACATATATCCTATGATTACAAATAACAAACATAAACCAAGACGACTATGAAAACCATCTTAATAAAAACGCTGCAAAATCTTTATTCAATCAAAAAAATTATTTTAAAAAAATGGAAGCCAATTAGAACCTACATGTGATCATTGAACAGGAACACCCAACTTCTAAAGGTGATATGCTATAACAATCAAGACAAAAAAAACATTACTGCATTCCTTCTAGTAATTAATATAGACAATATCCAAAGCAGAATATCAATGCTAACAACTCAATAGAATAGGGTAGAAGCAATAAACATAGGAAAGATAAGGCAAATTACCTAGAAAGTGGCCACGAGCCACCAGTGGTGTATCACTTCTGACGGGTTTTGTTGCAGCAGCTATGATATTCAGCTTTTTCTATTATTGGATGGAATGCAGCAATTTATTATAGTCTTGATCCTTTCAACATATCACCTTTAGAAGTGGGCACTATTACACTTTTTGTCCACCAGATGTCCTGTTGGTACTTTTCATGATTGTGTGTATTTTTTATTTTTTATATTTATTTAAAAATGATTAGCATTTAATGTGGTTTATAAGTATGACTGTTTATGTTTTATTCTAGATTACCAGCAAGCCATCTGCCTACCACCACATCGGGACTCGTTTGTACTTCCTAGCACGTGCTGGATTACCGGATGGGGATACACCAATGAGTTTGGTAATTGCGCACTGCAAATCAGAGAGCAGAAGAATAGCGGCACTTACAGGGACGTTTACCACTTGCAGCTTTATTTCAGGTTAAAAACAGGGCAGATGTGGGTCAAGGCTTGACAAAGCGCTGCTAAGCACGAAACGGCTGTTGCCTTGTGTCGCTGGGAAGTGACCCGCGTCTGCTCTGTTTTTAACCTGAAATAAAGCTGCAAGTGGTAAAAGTCCTGGTGAGTGCCACTTTTATTCTGCTCTCTGATTTATGATTATTTGTATTGTCTATTTAAGCTGAGCGGCACCGATATTACCGCATGACTGTTTGCATGAGAACTAATCCTGCTAGATAGTAAATCACATTGAGCAGTGCCGACTGCGTTTCTTCATTTTATGAACTCTATTTTTGTTTAATTGCGTATTGCAGTCTCTTATTCTTGTGTACTATGCTTTATCCGTACTTGTCACTATAACATTCTTTGGGGTTTTACTGTACATGAAAGCACTTCTCAAACTGACTAGTGAGGTTCTACAGCTGGTAAAGGACATGTCCATATAATCTGTTAGAAATAAAATAATAATAAAATAAATAGGGGGAATGGGAAGCAATACGACTGTAGGAACAGACAAAAAAAAAAATTGGTTTAAAAGGGTGATATCCCCTTTGATCATTTAGCATCATTTGGAAACTTGAAATTAGTGGTGTACATTTACAGAGCTGTGATTGAGGGAACGCAGTAGTTCTGCATACGCTATCACCGGTGGCATGCGATTAAGATCCATGGTAAATCAGAGAAAATTGTGATCCAGGCATTTTGACCCTTTCACTGCAGCATCACAAGAGAGGAGAGAGATCTCTTCTGAAGTTGATAATCGGTAGCAGCTAAAGAGATCATTGGGATGGCGGAAAAATTATGGCTCTCAGAACAGAGTGATGGAAAAACTGAAAAATATTATGTAGTTCAATTAGCAAAGTTGGCATTTTCTACAATATCCCCTGGGCCACCAGAGGATGCACTTCATTTATGTTGAGGTGTATGTGTTGTCATAAATAGTGTTGAGTGAACTTTGCAGTTCGGGTTCACTCAACACTTCGGTGTTCGGGCATTTAATAAAGCTTGTTGAAAGGTTTCAGGGCAGCCAAACAACAAGCTTTTAAGCTGTGGGCACTTAGAAGCCATCACAGCCATGCCTAGTAATGGCATGGCTGTGATTGGCCGGTGCATCATGTGACCCAGCCTCTATACAAGCTGGATCATGTGTAGCACCGCCCATCAGCTCTGAGTAGTACAGGGACAGGAAGCAGGCAGCTGAAGTGAGGGAGAGTGTTAGGAATCTCATCTGGCTATTTATTCTGTGGGTGACCTATGGTGATTTATTTTGTGGGTGCCTATACACCAGCTTTGCCCCCCTGACACAGAAATATAATAATTTATCTGGCTGTTAATTCTGTGTTTCACCTATAGAGATTTATTTGTGGGTGCAATGCACCATCTTTGTATCCCTGACACAAAAATATAATAGTTAATCCATCTGTTACTTCGGTGGGTGACATATACCCATTTTTTGTGTGAGGTACACCTGCGCTGCATCCGTGACAGAGAAATTAATATAGTTAAACAGTCTGTCAGATCGGTGGGTGACATATACCCATTTTTTGGTGTGAGTTACACCTGCACTGCATCAGTGACAGGGAAATTGATATAGTTAATCCGTCTGTTAGTTTGGTGGGTGACATATATCCATTTTTTGTGTGAGGCACACCTGCACTGCATCAGTGACAGGGAAATTAATATAGTTAATCTGTCTGTTAGATCGGTGGGTGACATATACCCATTTTTGGTGTGAGGTACACCTGCATTGCATACCTAACAAGAAAATTAATATAGTTAGGCTACTTTCACACTAGCGTTTTTCTTTTCCGGCACGGAGTTCCGTCAAAGGGGCTCTTTACGGGAAAAGAACTGATCAGACATATCCCCATGCATTCTGAATGGAGAGCAATACGTTCAGGATGCATCAGGATGTCTTCAGTTCTGTCATTTTGACTGATCAGGCAAAAGATAAAACCATAGCATGCTACGGTTTTATCTCCGGCGAAAAAAAACTGAAGACTTACCTGAATGCCATTTTTCCCCATAGGAATGTATTAGTGCCAGATCCGGCATTCAAAATACCGGAATGCCAGATCCGTCCTTCCGGTCTGAAATGCATTTGTGAGACAGATCTGCATCAGGATGCATCTCACAAATGCTTTCAGTACCATCCAGATCGGCAGATCCGGCAGGCAGTTCCGACGACGGAACTGCTTGCCGGATCACACTGCCGCAAGTGTGAAAGTAGCCTAAATCTGTCTGTTCGTTCAGTGGTTGACCTCAAAGAGAATGAGAAGAGTATCAAATAAGGGACGTGGCCTGGTCGTGGTGCTGCTGGAGTTGGTGTAGCTCCTGTTGCAGGGAGAGGATGTGGTCGATCTGTGTCAGCTACACGCCCAAATTAAACACCTTACTCAGGTGCACGTCGGCGACAGAATGTTCAGCGTTATTTCATAGGCCCGAATACCGGTGTACAAATGGTGAGGCCAGAACAAGTAGATGTGGTAGTAGATTGGGTGGCTGACTGTCACTGTGGGGAGTGGGGGAAACCCCCACCATATAATTAGAGCTGTTTCTAAGCCCGAAAACAGGGATAGGGAGCAGGTAACCTCCTACAGCGGCCCTAATCCTAACCCTGATCTCCTGACCGTATGAGTGCCCCCCTAAAGGTGGGAGAGGACTCATACACTCGAACCTGGATCCTACTGACCCTAACGGTCCCTTGCAGAGAGGTCAGGGATAGGAGACAACTGGTTCCTCAAGGAAACAGACAAACCGGAGTCTCCAGCGGCCTAGTAACAGAAGGCAAAAGATAGAGTCAGCAGCAACTGAACGGCAGGTAAGCACCTGGAGAAACAACAGCACATCAGAACATCAAACACTTACCTGCCGCAGCAAAGATGGAAAAACACCAAAACAACCTGGACCCCCATGCGGACACCGATGCAAGGTGGCTCCAGGCAAGGCTGCAAATATCTTTTAGGTTCACCCCTTCGGGAAACCAATGGGACCCCCTTTTCAGAGGTAACAACAGACAGGGTAAAATATCAATCATCCATGCAGATCACAACACCAATCCGACCTGACATGGAACACCAGACATGACGTAAACCACACCAAACAACATAACAGGTGAGGAGGGGAAAGGAGACAAAGGGAGACAAACGATGTCCAACTAGGATGCCCTCACACTGGAAAGATGACAAATCCAGAAAGGAGCGGAGCTTCAACACATATACAGGCAAACAACCATCTGACCTTCAGGCTCACAGCACAGTATAATAAGAGCCAGTGGCCACACCCAGCTCCACCAAGCACACATCTTAACCCCGAACACACCAGGATGGGAAGGAACACACAACATAAAGGGGAGGTGTCAAAACATGCAAAACAACATGTTGCCACCAGCAACAAGCATGTACGGCAAAAGTGTCATGGTCCACTACACCACACCATGACACAGCCGTGACACTGACAGTGCCTCCAGTTCCTTCACATTGTCTCCCACCCGGCCCCCTGCTGAAAGCGCAAAGTTGGTACCTGCAGCCCATGGGTATCTGTCTTTTACCTAACCCCCTTGCAAATCAGCCAGGCAATCTGAGCCCCAAGTCAAGCAGCAGTCTCTTATGCTTTTTGATGACTCTGCTGGCAGGGTTTCCGTGGGCCATCCATGTAACCCTGCCCCAGAAGTAGAAGAGATTGAGGGAACTGATGCCCAACCACTTATGTTTCAGGATGTGGACATGGGAGGACCACCGCAGCACGTCTCTGATGATGACGAAACACAGATGCCAACTGCTGTGGCTTTCTGCTCTGGTCCCCCTCTGGAGTGACACCATCGTCACCAAGTATCTCCACACTGTCCCATGGAAGTGTTCAGCTGTCCATCCCCCAAACACTGAAGAGAAAGAGGAAGTACCCCCCCTACGCACCAGCGATCCCTGGCCCTGAATGCCAGCATTTCAAAATTCCTGGCCTTTAAAATGCTGTTATTCCGTCTGGTGGAGATGGAGACTTTTAAAAACCTTATGGCGGTGGCTGTCCCACAGTACGTGGTTCCCAGCTGCCAAGTGGCAGACAAAATCAGGTGTGCACTGCACAACGCCATCTGTGGCAAGGTGCACCTCACTACGGATACGTGGACCAGTAAGCATCGGCAGTGATGGTATATATCCCTAACTTCACACTGGGTAAATCCAGTGGTGGCTGGGCCTGAGGCGGATAGAAGTTTGGCGCATGTCCTTCCGCCACAGAGGATTTCAGGACATTTCTCGTTGCCTCCTGTTGCCTCCTCCTCCTACTCCGCTTCCTCCTCTACCACCTCCTCATCCGGTCAGCGTAACACCTGCACCACCAACTTCAGCACAGCCAGGGGGAAAATACAGCAGGCTGTTTTGAACCTCATCTGTTTTTGGAAAAAAAAAAAACACACAGCGCCGGAGCTGTGGACGGGCATGGAACAACAGACAGATGAGTGGTTGGTGCCACTGAGCCTCAAGCTTGGCCTGGTGGTGTAAATCTCGTAGAAGCTCTGGACCTAGCCAGTTCAACGCATATCAGTTGCTTGGCGCATGTGCTGAATTTGGTGGTGCAGAGGTCCATGAAAAATTACCCAAATATGTCAGAGTTCCTGCAGAAAGTGCGGGTCGGCGTTCTCACCCTACTGCTGCTCGCCTGTCTGTGCTGCAGTGTAACTTCGGCCTTCCCACTCACCGCCTCATATGCAAAATACCCACAAGGTGGAACTCCACCTTGCACATGCTGGAGAGACTGTGCGAGCAGCAATAGGTGATAGTGGAGTTTCAGCTGCAGTACGCACAGTTGAGTCGCTCTGTGGAACAGCACCACTTAACCATCAACTAGTGGGCCTCCATGCGAGACCTGTGTGCCCTGTTGCATTGTTTTGAGTACTCCACCAACATGGCCAGTGCCGATGACGCCGTCCTCAGCGTTACTGTTCCCACTTCTATGTTTCCTTGAAAAAACACTTCGGACGATGATGGAAGAGGATGTGGCACAGGAGGAAGAGGAGGAGGAAGAGGGATAATTTCCACGGTTATCAGGGCAGTCATTCACAAGTGGCTCGGATGGTGGGCTCCTGCACCAACAGAGGCCAGGTACACAACTGTCTAGCCAGGAAACAGTTCTGGAGGAGGAGGATGATGATGATGATGAGGAACCGTGTTCACAGCAGGGTAGCACCCAAAGCAGCTCATGGGCATCACTGGAGCGTGGCTTGGGGGATACAGAGGACACAGACGATACACCTCCCACAAAGGACAGCTTGTTATTGCCTCTGGGCAGCCTGGCACACATGAGAGACTACATGCTGCAGTGCCTTCGCAACGACCGCCGAATTTCCCACATTCTAACTAGTGCTGATTACTAGGTGGCCACCCTTCTGGATCCCCACTACAAGGACAACGTGCCGTCCTTAATTCCGTCACTGAAGCATGATTGGAAGATGCGTGAGTACAAGAGCGCGCTGGTAGACACGCTGCTGATGGTATTCCCACCTGACAGTGGGGGCTCAGTGGAAGCACAAGGCGAAGGTAGAGAAGGAGGAAGAAGTCTCCAACACAGCTGAGGCATCGCCAGCACCTCAGAAGGTAGAGTTAGCATGGCCGAAATGCGGAAAAGCTTTGTCAGCACGCCACAACAACCAGCGCCACCAGCTGATACGGAACGTCTTAGCATTAAGGCAGCATTTTAGCAACATGGTGGAACAGTACGTGTGCACATGCCTACACGTACTGACTGATGGGTCTGCCCCATTTAACTTCTGGGTCTCCAAATTGGGCACATGGCCTGAGCTTGCCCTTTACGCCTTGGAGGTGCTGACCTGCCCTGCGGCCAGTGTATTGTTCGAACGTGTGTTTAGCACGGTAGGGGGGAGTGATCACAGACGAGTGCAGCCGCTTTTCCACAGCCAACGTGGACAAGCTCACGTTCATTAAAATGATCCAGGCATGGATCCCACGGGACTTGTCCATACTGCTGAATAGACAACTATACCGGCCGCACCCAGCCATTGTTATACTTTCTCTTTGTGTTCTCTTTTTCATTTCCCAATGTTTTGGGGCCTTCACAATTTTATAAAAAATAAATAAATAAATCAAAGCAAAAACAGTCTTGGCTATCTCCTCCTCCTCCACCGCCGCTTCTACCTACACCGCCATGTCTACCACCTCCTCAACCTCCTACTCCACTTTGACCTCTGCCTCCTAGTTCAAGATTATTATGTTTTAATTTTTTTCTATTCTATGTTATTTGAAGTTATTTCCCTATCCACATTTGTTTGCAGAGCAATTGTTCTGCTCTTACCCCATTTTGCTTCCTTTTGCAGCCCTCTAGCCCTTACTATGACTATTTCACAGCCATTTTAGTGCACCAAAGTTTGGGTCCCCATTGACTTCAATGGGGTTCGGGTTCGAGTTCGGGTCAAGTTGGGTCCCGAACCCAAACTTTGACCCGAAGTTCGGCCGAACCCGAACATCCATGGGTCTGCTCATCCCTAGTCATAAATTAAATGGGTTGGCCACTTTCTGGTTATTGTTGATCAGTGGGTTGGTGAGATGATTCCATGGTACTTACTAATATAGTCTTTGATGAAAATAGGCACCATTTTCTATATTTCATAAGGTCTGCCCCCTTGTGATGCCTCCTCCATTCGAATACACTGCACCTGTCGTCTGCACTTGTACTGCTGGGAGTTTAATGCAGGTGCAATGTGGAGGAGACATCACATTGAGGTGATCTGCCTGGTCACATGACCCTCCAATCAGCAGCCATTTTATGGCCTGTACCTCTGTGTGGACAGCACAAAAGACTTTGTAAACAAGGGGGCATACATAAGTGTATTATATCAAGCTCCTACATGTTCACTTCCCCTAGTAGGACTAAAAAAAATTAAAAAAAGAACAAAAAAAAGTATGTCTCTCAGAAAGCAAAAACTATTTTTTAAGTGATTTATTGCTCATATCTGGTGCAGTGCTAAAAAAAAGTTTCAGGGTTATTGGATCTAAGGAAGTGCAGTGTAGGCAAAGCCTATGCAGCCACAGCCCAGGAGGACCAAAAGAGGAATGAGAGTGATAGTTACCCTGGTAAGGATGGTTGTTCACACAGATCACAATTGCATTTCTCACATAGATACCCTTGTAAGGCTGTAGAGTGATTGGTGTTAGTGCTACTGCCTGGTAGTAGTTGGGGTGCTCTTGGTGTTAGGTGCTTTGTTAGAATGCAAGGCAGGTGTGTGGATGCAGATGCAATGGCCGGTGAATGGTGACGGAGTCAGTGAGCAGGCCAGTTGGTGGAAATAAACAGGTCTCTCTGTACTAAATTGCAGAATAGAAGTAATAGTAGAGCATCCCATAGTATCAAAGCACAATTCTAACAGAAGTTCTCAATGCCATTCTTTCCCAATAACAATGCATGGATGGATAACATAACATATGGGGGTGATGGTTATCTTTCTCTCTGTCTTTCTAAATTCTATATTCAGAACCTTAGGCATGAAATTGAGGTTTTTTGGTATAGGTTCTCTAATTCCCGGCTGAGGGGTACAGATTTAAGACTCGGCTGACCAAACTAACTTAAAGTGTGGAAGGATGCATTAGCAATGTTTCCTCTGAAAGCAGCAAAATCAAATTATGGACCTAGTTTCCTCTATCTCTCTCTGAAGCACTTTTGGTAGTAGAATAGCTTGCTTGAGTACCAATAGTTTTAGATAGATAGATAGATATTGGTTGCCGTAGCTTTGATGATCTCATACAACATAAGTCCTCTGTGTAGCACAGTTAGACTGGAACTCCTTCTAACCAGGGGCAGACCCATGTCAATCTCCTGGCAACCTAAAGGGGGCTGAGTAACAGGTTTAACCCTGACCTATCCATACAATACCATTAAATAGGCAAATACAGAAAATTAAAACATTTCAATTAACCAGATATCAATATAACAATTAACCCTTTGCAGTTGCCCTGTTCTGGGGTACCGCACTAGCAGAATAGCTGGAGGTAGCAACAAGAGTCTATTATATGTACAATCAAGCTCAGTTGGACTAAAAATGTCAAAATCGTTAAATAAAATGTTTGGAGATAACAGGAAAGGTAGAGTTATCAGACTATTTTCACATTTGTGACCTCCTCATGAAAATAAAGGGGGGCATCCTAATACTAAGTGTTTTAGGTTGTAATGTGTTTCCATGTCATTTAAGAAACTACATCAGATGTGCTCCAGAAGGCTGAGGTACCTCCAAAGGCAAGCACAGAATGTCAGAAAAGTTATTCGGCAAAGACAATTAGCAGCAAGGTCTTATGTGCTGGATATAAACATGGCCAGATTGATTCATGCAAGGTAAGTTCCTATCTGACAACTCCATTGGTAGCGTTCTGTGATTATAGTGCGCACTGTCTTCATCTGCACTGTCCTGGGTAGCATGTCAGGCAACTGGCTGTGGTAAGATGGTAAATGCCAAGGAGGTCAGCATTATCCCAAGTGGCTTAATTGTCAGTGGTGGCCCTCATTTGCTTGTTTTTCTGTGCAGTAACTGCATATTGCCCCCCCCCCCCACCTCCCCCTTATGATTTACTGTATATAATTCCCAAATAAAAGTGCTATAAGAAGCCACAGTAAGGCTAGGCCTACACGGCGACATTTGTCATGCGACAATAAGTCGCGCAACAAAAAGGGTACAACTACGTTGCAACATTTATGTTGCATTAATGTCACATGACATTTTTTATAATGATAGTCAACGGTGTTGCACTGCGACATGCTGCGACTGCGATGCGACAGTCGCACAGAGATCCAACTTGGATGGATTTTGTGGGACTGTTGTGTCACAGTCCCAGCATGTTGTATGTCAGACTGCCATGTAGCTCTAGCCTAATACTGCCAGACAGTTTCCTAAATAAATTTGCCTTGCCCTGTGCAGCTGTCTTTCCATAGATTCAGATACCTGGTATGAGATCAGGGCTGCAAATTGTGAGTGCTCTGGCGGCAAATGTCTCCTGCCTTCATTTCCCTGCGTGATGCACTGCTCTGTGAGATTGCACTTCTTGTTGTCATCTTTTAATGGTATGCATATACAGTACCCCAGACTAAAGATGAAGAAACCAATGCACAGGCCAGCACACAAAAGTATCTGTGAGGGGTAACAAACACCTTAGATTAGATTCAAACTAGCAGCATATATACGCGACTGATTACTACACCAATAGACAGGATAGCACACAAAAGTATCTGGGATTGATAATGAATTTAAGCCTAAATTCGTTTCCCTATTTCACACGTTTTTCATTAAAAAAAATGTGGGGGTCGTTTGATTATATTCAAACTAGTAGCATGTATACGTGTTTACTATACCAATACACAGGGTAACGCATAACATTATCTGAGAGGCCCCTGAGCTACTGAAGGGTTCCAACGAAAGACACAGAGCCAGAATGTGGGTAGTAGCAGCACCATCTATCCAGGCCAAAAGTAGTGGTAGTAGTAGGTCACAGTACAGCAGAAAGGGGATAGTGGATTGGATGTCTCACTCCTCCTCTCAGTTGCAGCAGGATGACGTGGAAGTGACTTCAGAGTTTGACACAGTGCTATGGAGCCAGGGGTCACATAGTTTCTCCTGCTCCTCCTCCTTGCAGCCCCAAAGAAGGCTTTCAGTGGAGTCTTCCCAGTCTTCACTGCCCCTTCCTAGAGGGGCGCCTTCCTTTTTCCTAAGAAGTGGCAAGAAAACCCCACTGCGCCATATGGCAGACAGTCAAGAGAGTCTCCCTATGACAGCAGTCAGAGTTAGTACGGCCCTCAGGAGGAGGCTGCAGACCCCAGGCATAGTCATGTTGGTGGTGGTAGTAGTAGTGGCCACCATAGTCGCTCTATTGGCGTTGGGGACAGTGACAGTGGCAGTCAGGGAAGAGCAGGGGAGGGTGGCCAAAGAACCCACCATGATATTCCACAGTCTGCTAGAAGCAAAAGGGAGGTTGAGGACTCTGATGATGATTGTGTGCTGGAGAGGACCTGGGAGCCGGATCAGGGTGTAGAGGAGGAGGCAACATCCGAGGAGAAGGGTGATGGCGGCAGCAATAAAGAGCAGAGGCCGCATACCTCTCAAAGAACAGCCAGGGGTTCCAGTGCACCATTTTGCCAATCTTGCTGTCTGTCTGTCTGCCTACCTACCATCATGTTGTGTACGGCTGCTGCATTCTATGGCCTGCATCATGCCACTAATCAGGGCCGCCTTTAATATTGATTGGACCATGGGCAAGAATTTACTTGGGCCCCCTGGATCCCGCATTCCCACACCCTAGCATGCAATCGCGCCCTCCACCACAACACACACACAAAATAAAAAAAAATCCACACACCTCATAGAGTAGTAAACTTAATAATGATGAGTGGCCACTAGAGGTGTTCTTTGGCAGTAATGTAAATACTGCCTTTTTTTTCTGAAAAGACAGTGTTTACATTAAAAAGCTTGCAATAGACACCGGAACTACTATGTTTTAGCTGTTGTGGTTCTGGTGACTATAGTGTTCCTCAATATATAGAAAAAAAAAAAAGAATCAGCACAAAAGTAGAAATTATTTCTTCAAATAGTGTTTTTCACCGTGTGTAGCTGCAGTAATGCAGCAAAACCGCAGGCAAATGCTTCACTACCTAAATGCACTATAAAGAAAGTATATTATTGGTATATAACACCTCTGCTTCAATCAGTTTTTTGGGGGCATTTGGTAAATCACACCAGTAGAAATGATTTGTTCCAATAGCGTTTGGCACTCTGTGTGGTTGAAGTATCGCAGCAGAACCGCACACAACTGCTGCATAATACAATTGCACTATAACATACTTTCTATGTTAGAAAGTACAGTATATTATAAGTATATTACACCCTTCAGTAAGTCACCCCTATCGATACCACACCTATACCAGTCCTTAAAAGGACTTTTGTGGCCCTATTAGCTAGCATTTTTTGTCACTAACAGCCTGTCCCTGCTCCACACAGCAACCTCTCCCTACACTGGCAATAGACTGAATGTAAAATGTCTGCCAGCTATTTTATTTATTTTTTAGAGGGTGGGGGTATGTCCATGTGCTGAAACGTCTCAAATTGGCTGTCCTGTACCACCTGAGGGATGTGTCAGGGGTCAAAGTTCTTCACAATGTAAAATATGTTTGCAATATGCCATATGTTTGCATGTTCAGCGAATCGCGAACGCGCAAATGTCACCGCATAACGACCACCGGGTGAATTGCAAGGCCATCTCTACAGATAAACCCCCTGATAATAGTAGCACCGTGCAAATAGTGGCCTTCAATAATTATTGGCAAACAGTGCCCTAAAATAACTGTGCCCAGCAAGTAGTGCCCCTGACACTAATAGTGTTAACATAACAGCCCCAAAAATTATTGTGGTAAGCTGATACTGTGTCAAGGTGCCCCCACAGTGATAGTGCTCCCAAAAGTCCCAACAATAGGAATAATTCTCTGCTAGAGCGCATATGGTAGTAATAGTGCTCCTACAGTGCCCCCAACATGTCCCCATTGTGCCCCAGAAGTAATAATGCTCCCATAGTGCCCATACTAGTAATCATGTTCCCCATAGACCCCCAGTAGTAATTAAGCCCATCATAATGACCCCCAGTAGTAATAATTCTCCTTATAATGTGCCAGTGCAAAAAATACCCCCTGTTAATGCCCCCAGTTGAGCTAATGTCCCCATAGTGCCCCCATAATGTGCCAGTATAAAATACCCCTATATAGTGCCCCCAGTAAATCCCCATAGTGCTCCTCTCCCCCCTTCTTCCTAGTGCCCCTATAATGTACCAGTATAAAATGCCCCATACAGTATATAGTACCCCAGTAGATGCCCTCAGTATCCGCCATAATTTGCAAGTATAAAATACCTCTTCTTAGTGCCCCCCATAGATGAGCCCATCGTACTCCTCTCTCCCCTTCCCCATAGTACCCACCATAATGTGCGCCAGTATAAAATACCCCTATACAGAGCCCCCCATATAAAATACCCCTTCTTTGTAGCCTCAGTAGAAGCCCCCATAGTGTTCCTCTCCCCCTTTCCCTCATATAAAATACCCCTTATTTCTGGCCTCAGTAGATGCCCCCATAGTGCCCCCAATAATGTGCTAGTAAGAAGTGCCCCCATAGATGCCCCCAGGGTGCCTCCAATAATGTGCCAGTAAGATTTGCCCCCATAGATGCCCCCCAATAATGTGCCACTAACAAGTGCCCCCATAAATTCCCCCCAATCATGTGCCAGTAACAAGTACCCCCATAGATGCTCATCAATCATGTGCCAGTAACAACTACCCCCATAGATGCCCCCAATCATGTGCCAGTAACAGGTACCCCCATAGATGCCCCCCAATCATGTGCCAGTAACAAGTGCCCCCATAGATGCCCCCAATCATGTGCCAGTAACAGGTACCCCCATAGATGCCCCCAATCATGTGCCAGTAACAAGTGCCCCCATAGATGCCCCCAATCATGTGCCAGTAACAGGTGCCCCCATAGATGCCCCCCAATCATGTGCCAGTAGTAGTACCATTTAAAAAAAAATAAACTCACATACTTACCTCCATCAGGCTGGCAGCCCTGTGATGCAGGCTTCTTCCGGCCTGTGTCCTGCACTGTACGCCTAGTGCCTGCAGCCTATCAGAGGAACGGGGAAGGTAGACACCTCTCCCTCCCCTGCCCCGCCGCAGCACTTCCATCTGTATCGCTGTCCTGAGGACGGCGATACAAATAACTATGGAGATGAGAGCTTACACAATGGAAGCGCTCATCTCCCTGTGCCCTGCCGCCGCCCCCCACGTCACCAGTGGCCAGCGGGGCTCAAGAGGCAGTTGCCTTGGGCCCCCCAGGAGCAACTGAGGCCGGGGCAGCTGCCCTTTTTGCCCCGCGTTAAAGATGGCCCTGTCACTCACCAACCATCACGTAACGTTCTCAAAATACACTTCCTCATAACACTGTGTGTGTTTAAACATCATCTGCCCCCGATAAGAAACAATTTTTGGAAACTTTGGAATATGAAAAAGTATGAGACATGCCGGTGCGATGTCTTTTTAAACATGCTGTATGGTAACACTGTCAAATGTAGCTATGTATGTCAGATATCATTTACTATTGCTGTCATTACGTTTCAGAGCTTGAGGAGGGGGGATGGTGGAGAGAAAAAATAAATTCATAAAAAATAAATGAAAAGAAATAGGGGAGGTTATATACCAACTTTCAGGGCAATTGGGGTAACTTCGGTTCGGCCCAAACCAATTTGGGTCCTGACCGAACTTAAAAAAAAATTTGGTCAACTGGACCCAAAATGAATCTCGACTTGCTCAGTCTACCCCAGATCTGGGCATATCTTGAAATGTTTTATTATGTATTGTTATGTTGTGTTTAGCGGAGCACTACTGACTGACCTGCACTATATTGCTCTCATTCTATAGGGCATACAGCTCAATCAAAAGCGCAGATGTCATTTTAACGTGTTTCATATAAGGCTGCTCACAAATGTTCTATTATTATAGGGAGATTCTGGTGGTCCTCTAGCTTGTGAAGTCGATAACACGTGGTATTTAATTGGAATTACAAGCTGGGGTGAAGGCTGTGCTCGTCCTGACAAGCCAGGAGTTTACACTAAAGTCACGGATTTTACAGACTGGATTGTACAACATACACAAATGTAAGATGTTTTTTCTTAAAGGCATGCATTGTATTTATGTGTAAATATCCTGGGTAGGCCTCATGCACACGACCGTGCCGTTTTTTGCTGTCTGCAAATTGCGGATCCACAAAACACGGATGCCGCCCGTGTGCCTTCTGCAATTTGCATTATAGAGATGCCTATTCTTGTCCGCAAAATGGACAAGAATAGGACGTGTCTCATAATTTTTGCGGGGTCACGGAACGGAGCAACGGATGCGGACAGCACATGGAGTGCTGTCCGCATCTTTTGCGGACCCACTGAAATGAATGGTTCCATATTCGGACCATATACAGAATGTATACGGAACGCAAAAAACATTTGAGTGAACTAGCCCTTACAGGGGGTTCAGACCTGAGCGTTCTGAAACAAGCGCTCTGTATGCGCGATTGTACGGGCGTTTACAATCGCGCATACAGAGACAGGCGTTCACACATTGTCGCGCGTTCCCGAATATCTATGTGCGGGAACGCGCGACAAACGCCCAAAAAAAAGCTCAAGAACTTGTTTGAGCGTCGGGCGTTTTACAGCGCGATCGTACGCGCTGTAAAACGCCCAGGTGAGAACCATTCCCATAGGGAATCATTGGTTTCTCCGTGTTGAGCGTTTTACAGCACGTAGGATCGCGCTGTAAAACACTTTGGTCTGAACTTAGGGTCAGGGATGAGAGAACTTGTCTTTTACAAGTGCGAGTTTGGGTTTTATTACAATTCCGTGATGGATTCCGTATGCACGAGAGGAGTCATGCATAACGGAAACCAGACGGATCCATTATGCTGCCCATAAACTTCTATTATGACGGAATGCAAAACGGAATGCCTCTTAAAGGCATTCCGTTATGCATCCCGTCATAGAATTCTGTTATGGCCAGTGGTAATGGAATTCATATTTGGAATTGTGATAAAACCCGAACCCTGAACTCAAACTTGTAAAACACAAGTTCGCTCATCCCTAATCCTGGTATCCTCCTGAATGTAAAGTATTAAATCCGCAACATAGATTGACATGCTGTGGATTTTAAAAAACACACCGTATGTCAAGTTACAGTATGCATGGATTTCTTTGCAGAAATTTTCTGCATCATATAAATGAGATTTGTTGAGATATGCTTTGCTGCTACTGTGAAAACTTTGGGGAGAATTTATCATGAGGGGAATATTGGAAGTCAGCTTCAGTGATGGCCAGTTCGCAGTGTTCACCGACGAACACATGCGATCTGCCATCTTTATTCCCAAGTCCGGCGATGCATGAAGGCTGTTATCGGAACTGCCTGCTCCCGGTGACTGCATGTGTTTCAGAGTGACTTGAGGCGCAGGCACATTCTTGAGCTTTTTTGGGGCGTTTTGTCGCGCGTTCCCGTACATAGCTATTCGGGAACGCGCGACAATGTGTGTTCGCCTGTCTCTGTATGCGCGATTGTAAATGCCGGTACAATCGCGCATACAGAGCGCTCCTTTCAGAACGCTCAGGTCTGAACCCAGGGTAAAGCCTCTTTCACACGACCGTATGGCTTTTTCAGTGTTTTGCGGTCCGTTTTAGGCCTTGTTCACACGAACGTATGGCTTTTATAGTTTTTTGCGGTCCGTTTTTCACGGATCCGTTGTTCCGTTTTTGAGTTCCATTGTGTTTCCGTTTCCTTTCCGTTTTTCCGTTCCGTTTTTCCGTATGCCATGTACAGTATACAGTAATTACATAGAAAAAATTGGGCTGGCCATAACATTTTCAATAGATGGTTCAGAAAAAACGGAACGGAAACGGAAGACATACGGAACACATTCAGTTTTTTTTGCGGAACCATTGAAATGAATGGTTCCGTATACGGACCGTAAAAACAAACACCAAAAAACGGCCCGTACACTTGCAAAAAAAATTAGTGTGAACTAGGCCTTAAACGGATCCATTGAAAATTTTATGCCCAGCCCAATTTTTTCTATGAAATTACTGTATACTGTATATGCTATACGGAAAACGGAACGGAAAAACGGAATGGAAACGGAAACACAACGGAAACAAAAAATGGAACAACGGATCCGTTTAAGGCCTAGTTCACACGAACGTTTTTTTTGCGAGTGTACGGGCCGTTTTTTTGTACTGAAGTGTAGTGTACTGAAAAAGCCATACGTTCGTGGGAACTAGGCCTTAACGGAACGGAAAAACGGAAATACGGAAACGGAATGCATACGGAGTACATTCCGTTTTTTTTGCGGAACCATTGAAATGAATGGTTCCGTATACAGACCGTATACGGAACGCAAAAAACGGCCCGCAAAACTGAAAAAGAAAACGGTCGTGTGAAAGAGGTCTAATGAAGTGAAATTTTGACAGGTCTGTGCGGCGCAACGGAATGTACTCTGTATGCATTCCGTTTCCGTGTCTTCAAAAAGTCGAAAAATTGGACTTTTGCGACTTTTTAGACTTAGTTGCACAAAATGCTGCAACTTTTAGCATTTTACATCAATCCAGTTTTGAAATATGGGTGTGGAAATGGGTATCGTTAGCTATTTTAATGAGTCTCATTCCAGATTTATCACAGAGACTTTTTTAAGCTGTGCTTTCTGTTCTATTAAAAGTGCTAGTTCCAGCTTTGGAGGCTGCAGAGAACAACTAATCAAGAAGGTGTGATGTATTGTGCCCCTATTGATGACCAGACTCTTAGGCCGAATGCACACGGCCGTGTTCCGCGGCCGAGTGCGGGCCGTGAAAACCCTGCCGGGATTCCTGCTGACTGCTGGAGTGCACGGCGTCATGGGTTGCTATGACGCCGTGCGCTTCATGCAGCCGCTGCTGGACAGTAATACACTAGTATAGTGTATTAGTGTACAGGAGCGGCTGCATGAAGCGTACGGCGTCATAGCAACCCATGACACCGTGCGCTCCAGCAGTCAGCAGGAATCCCGGCAGGGTTTTCACGGCCCGCTCTCGGCTGCAAACACGGCCGTGTGCATTCGGCCTTATCCTGAAGATGAGTCATCAGTGTCAGAAGTCTGGAAAAAACATTTAAGGCCATAAAAATCTTGTCAAGTTTAATGATGAGCGGCAGGGGAAATATTAGAATTTGCAATATTTTTCAAATATTTGGTAGAATATTCGTCATATATTCGCAAATTCGAGATTATTTTCTTGATCAGAAAAATCGGCAATGTAATATTCTCGTAATGCGCGCAAAATACGGGCGTGGGTCACTATAGCTACATTTTCCAAGCTGCTAGAAGTTTCCTGAGACTGGAGAAAATGGTTGGCATGGCAGAACATAAAAAATGGCTTTATATGCAGATAGAGTGCTCCAATATATTCGCGATTGCGAAATCGGCACTAATGATGCGAATATTTGGGCGCAATACGTGCAACTTCACATTTTAACAGGTCTGACTACTTATTAGTTATTGGTTCACCAAGAATTGTTGTGAACTTGTGACATCACAGCACTATGTATGTATGTAAGTAGCATACATACAGCACTATGTATGGACAGCAGAACCTATATCACTATCTAACCTACACTGACTATCTGTATTATATATATATATATATATATGCTAACTAACTTACTAACTATCTAATGTAATGACACAGGAAAGCAGAGAGCACAGCAATGACACCGCTGTCTCTCTCAGATCTGCAAAATACTACATACAAGGGCTGCTGGGGAGGTTCTTATACAGTAAGGGGTAGGCAACTTTCCTATTGGTTGCTAGGGATGTTGCTAAGCTCAGACAAAGACATTGCAGCCTTCTCATTGGCCCACAAGCAAGAGGAGGTTACTGATGAAAAAAAAAAATCTAGAATATTCAAAATTACGACTATATATATAACTTTATTCTAAATATTTCTTTATTCGAATATTCACGCCCAACACTAGTCAAGTTCTGATGATGGTAATAATAATAATAATAATTATATTAATGAGGCACCATTGTCTTTGCGGTGCTTTACAATAATGCTTTTATATGCCATTTCTTTTTCAGAGTAATTTAAAAACAAATCTTTGTTATGACATAAGTATTCAACCTCTGGATCCTATACCTAGTACCTGTCGCCACAACAGCAACGACATCCTGGAAACAGGCTAAGATTTCAGGAGGAATACTCACCTTTGACTTGTTAGTTAATTTGTATCAGTCAGAAATATCCACATATCTGTAATGAAACAGTCTGTGCATCTGTAAATGTATATTCCAGTTGTATGTGTTTAATAAAATAGGTCTCCTAAATGTTGCTTCATGCCATGATATTTATACAAATGTAACTGGTGACAAGAAGGAATCCTTATGGATAGAGAATGGTACATTAGCTTGAATGTCTGTTAATATTTCTTATAGGAAAGGGAAAGGTATGCATGGGCATAATGGAAGGTGGATAGGACAGAGGCTCCATAGCACTTGCCAGTTATATACTCTGGTGTCTGCTTCTTTGAATCACCTTGTTCCTTTGACATTACATAGTCCATCAAGTTCAACCAAGGGATGAGTGGGTGTGAATTTTATGAAAGGGGAGAGAGAATCAGACTTCCACGCATTTTCATAAGCATTAATGTTATTTAATTTCAAGATTTCTAAGCCTTTAAAAAAAAAAAAGCCCAGTGTTCCTGCTGTGACCACATCCTGAGGTAGAGTATTCCACAGGCTTACAGTTTTTACTGTAAAGAAGCCTTGTGTCCTCTGGAAGACTGAACTTTTTGTTCTCTAGAATGAGTCAGTGCCCCGTGTCTTTTGAGTTTTTAGTTTTTTTTTACATGGAACAGCTTTTAAAAAAAAATTTATACAGACCATTTATATATTTACATAAATTCATCATGTCTCCCTTTACACGTGGGGGGGGGGGGGGGGGGGGGCGGTGTAGAGGATGAGAGTGGTAGTGGCCCTGATGTACTGTAGTTGTGTCATGGTGTCCTACCTCTGGCTATCCCTGCCTGGGGTCCATTGCAGTGAAAGTTGTAGCACAGAAGAACGAAGTCAGAACTGAATGTAACAAAGTCCTTTTAGGCCAGTTTCTGTGGAGACGGGTATATAGAACCCCATACCCCTTGAGAATCAGATCCAGGACACGGGAACAACAGGCCCTGAAGTAATTAACTTATCTCATAGAACATTGAATTGTACCGAAATGGCTGTCCTCAGTAAAGGTTTATCCTTCGTTCCTACACGCCGCTTTGATGCCTTCACCTGGACTAAAGATTTACATCTTTTCATTCGCAAACTCAGGTGCCACACATTTTTTTAAAATATGGATGAGCGTCAGTGTCAGGAACTAGGGATTCCTTTAAGTCTATTGTCTGACGTTAGGTTGCTACACAGCTTGGAGGAAACGGATGGTGGTTCAACTGGTGTGGGTCCAGAAATAAAAGCACTAAGATGCCTCCCTCCAGTGATATATCTTGTCTGGATGTTTTTCTCCAACTTGTGTCTGCAGACCTAAAAAAAAGTGTGACCATTCCCCCTGTCTAATAACTGAACTAAGGAGGAATGGGAGGCCATTACTGCCCTTCAAAATGACCCTTCGATTACTGTGAAGCCCTCCGATAAAGGGGGTTACACAGTGATCATGGATTCTGTTGACTATAGAGCTATGTGTGAGCAGATTCTACGGGATAAAAATAGTTATATAATATTACAATCAAATCCGACTGAACCGTGCCTGTTAGAACTCAGGCGCATCCTTCAGGATGCGAGAATTAAAAAGTTAATTTCCGCAGATGAATTTGACTTTCTGTACCCTAAATACCCAGTGAATGCTACATTCTATAGCCTGCCCGAGGTCCACAATGGGACAAACCCCCTAAAGCGGAAGCCAATTGTCTCTGGGGTTGGATGTATCAGCCAGAATTTTGGGGTATATATAGACAAAATCCTAATGCCCTTCGTAGTGTCCCTGCCATCATATGTCAGGGACAATATGGACCTGCTTAAGAGACTGAACGGTGTCACCATCGAGGCTCAGGCCATCTTAGGGAGCATCAATGTTGAAGCTGTATAGTCGTCTATTCCACATGCAGCTGGACTTAAAGCAGTAGGTTATTTCCTCAGCATGAAGGGCTGTCAGTACTCTCTACATAACGATTTTGTTTTGAGACTTCTTGAGCTTTACCACCAGCTCAGGGGCACGGCGATGGGTTGTTCTTGCGCACCGGCCTACGCTAATTTGCTCCTGGGCTAGTGGGAAGCAACCAGTCTTTTCCCTGATGAGATGTCCTCGGGTACAGGGCCTATAGCTTTGTGGGCCCGTAATATTAACAACATTTTTGTCATCTGGAACGACACCAAATCATCTTTTTCATGCTTTGTGGATGAGCTAAATAGCAACAATATAGGACTCAGATTTACACATGAGTCAGATCCAAATACTCTCCCCTTCCTTGACATCTCTATCTCTAGAAAGGGTACTGATGAATTGGCAACTACCATTTTCAGGAAACCCACTTCCACCAACTCTGTCCTACATTGGAGCAGTAGCCACCCTACCCCACTTAAGAGGGGTATTCCATGCGGCCAGTACTTGCGCCTTAGGCACAACTGCTCCGAGGGGCCGGAGTTTAGGAAGAAAGCGAATGATCTCAGGGCAAGGTTTCATAACAGGGGGTACCCAGATGATATACTTTAGCAAGCCTATCAGATCTTTTGGTACCCAAAGTGAAAACAGTGGATGACCAAAAGATCCGGTTGTTAGCCACTTTTGATGGTTGTGCTGGTCGCACGTGGGGGATCCTTAAGAAACATTGGCCCATTCTTCTGATGGATCCAGACATCAGGGATATAATACATGATTATCCCCAGATAACCTTCAGAAGAGGGAGTAATCTCAAGGACCTCCTCGTACACAGCCATTTTTCCCCTGCTCCCCGACAGGGTACTTGGCTTGACCGTGGGCCTACTGGCTGCTTTAGGTGCAGTGGTTGCATAGCTTGCAGTATCGTCCAAACAGGCAAAACCTTTTATAGTTCCAACCTGCAAAGAACATTCCCCATCAGGGACTTAATTAATTGCAGAACCCAGGGTGTAATTTACAAAATCACCTGTGACTGCAACATGGAGTATGTGGGCAAGGCCAGGCGCGAAATGCACAGGGAACTGGGTGAACACCTGGGTGACATCGCCAACAAAAGGGACACAGTTGTGTCCAGGCATGTTTACGATTGTCACCAGGGAAATCCTAGATGCCTAAAGGCCATGGGAATAGAAAAAGTTGGGCGCCCAATCTGGGGTGGGGACTGGGACCGTACTCTACTCCAGCGCGAATCCCGCTGGATTTATACATTGCGTACGGTCTCACCAATGGGCCTGAATGAGCAGCTTAACTTCAGCTGCTTCATCTAGAGTACCCATACCCACGGGCATACTATAATATCTTGCCTGCTTGTGTATTTGTATTGCGATCACCTTATTAATATATACATCAAATTACACTAGTTCTTTATTTCATCCCATTTCCCCTCCCTTCCCCTCCACCTGTCCAGGTTTGGGATCAGTTACCATCTGTTTTGTCCCACCTTTCCCATCCCTCGCCCTTCGGACAGGTGTCTCTGGCTGGCCAGCATATTCATTCTACCTTATTTATCTTTTATGCCAAAAATGCCTTTCACATTAATGTAGCTGCGCATCTTGACAGGACCCAGGGATAGCATCCCAATTGCCTGGCAATTTTTTTCCATCTGAAGTGAACACTGAACACTGTTCACTTCAGATGGAAAAAAAATGACGAATATTATAAAATACGAATATATAGCACTATATTGATTATAGTGCTATACAGTATATTAGTTTTTTTGAATATTCATCATTTTTTTCCAGGAGAGGAATCATGTGTTCAGATGGAAAAAATGATGAATATTCTAAAAACAAATATATAGCACTATATTCTATAGTGCTATATATTCGTTTTTGACCCACACCTGTATTAATCGCGTAATATTCGCATATTGCGCGATCATTACATTGCTGATTTTCGAGAAAAAAAAAAAGAATTTAGAATATAACGAATATTCGAATTCACGAATATTCTAAGAATATTCTACAAAATATCCTCGAAATATCACAAATTCGAGTATGACCCCTGCCGCTCATCACTAGTCTGGGCTACAGATATTGATGACCTATCCTCAGAAAAGGTTATGAATATCAGATCAGTTGGGGTTTGGCAACCAGTGTTCCCCCCAACTCGATCAGGAAGGCTCCGTACACTGTAAAGTTCTCGGCAGTGGAGTACTACAGTACTATCACTTGAATGGGAGCTGAACTGCAGTACCCCAGCACAGCCACTATACTGTGTACAAAGCTGTCCATGCACAGTAAAGTTTCCAGTGCTATAGCTGATTCTTGGAGATGCCGGGTGTTGAATCCTTACCTATCTGATATTGATGACCTGAGGATAGGTCATCAGTATCTGTAGCTCAGACGACCCCTTTAAAGTAGAGAGGTAGAGTCATTGACACTTAGTGTATGGCTCATATACAGTAGTAATTGCAATATATTTCAGTGCTCTATTTATCAGAGTCTTGTCTCAGCGCACATGTTTGGACCACATGCGGGATTCAACCTCACAGATGTTATTATTCTGATGGTTGTAGATAACTAAGTTCCAGGCTATTAAAGACTTATAAATTCTGTTCAGTTTCTGCCTGGTCTTTAATCTTACAGTGTCCTTTACAATGATAATCAGTAAACATCAATAACAACCAGCCATTCTTTATTAATTTAAATGAATGAAATCAACTAATTAACCAGAATATACTGTTCTGATGAGTTCTGTGGATAAGAGAAGATTATTTATAGACTTGGAGTTGCCATTAGATTATTCTTAATTACCGATAGATCAAAGACATAGAACGTCATGAACCATTTCTGGGCTGACAAGTAATATGCTGTATGTCTATGAGAGAATAATATATTATTCTTTAGAAAACAATGAAGGGTGGAAAGAAATAGAGAACTTTTCTTCACAGGAATAGCTGCAGGGGATTTCGAAGGTGTTGGTGACAAATGAAGGGAAATAAAAGAATGCCTGAGCGTTACCCTAGGGACAAGATGAAGAAAGTATCTGAAATAAAAAGGAGCATGATATTGTAGAGCTATGCTCCATTAATGTATTGAATCACAGTAAGATGTAGTAGATCAAACTAACTTCTGGAATAGGTGGCAATAATTGAACATGGTGTGGATTTAAAATCGTGGATTTCTGTCCAATTGTGGATTTTTTTTTTTATATGAATTTCATTCTGTGCATGTAAATGGAATCTAAAGTATACAATTCATGTTCATTTAGGATCTGAATTTGCACATTTGTCTTGACAAAATCCTAAGGATATGTTCACACTAGAGATAAACAAGTGCATTTGACACAAGTCAGATTAGAGCTGAATTTTGTAGAAATACGAATTTCATCCAAATCTGAATTTTTAGCTTTTTTATTCAGGGAAACTTTAGAGAGAGGCTATGAGGAAAGAGAGAAAAAAGAGACACTTAGAAAGAAAACTATGAGTCCCAGGAAACCTCAGAATTTTATACACAATTTTTTGGGCCCTTTGGAGCACTTTCAACTTGGGTAGAAATGATTCGGGCCCAAATCGAAATTGGATAATTGATTTGGCCAAACTGTACCCCAAATTGAATTCTGAGCAGCTCTCTCATCGCTAATTGACAGAATGAGAATACGCATGTTATGTAAATCTAAGACTGGCACTTGAGTTTCTGCCATGGTTCTGCAGTTTGCACTGTTGGTGATCCTCTCAAGAATTTAGCTCTGTTCAGTTTCTGTTTTCACATTGACACCATAACAACAATTGACATGTTTTTCTGCAACACAGATTTTAAATGAGCTATGGAGTGGATTCTCACTGAAATAAACTCACATCATTTTTTTACTTGGATTCTGTCACAAAAAATGCATTGAAACATACCATACATAATAAAAATGTTGCATGAACACATCCTAATATTGCCCAATTGAGGTTGGCTGTATACTGTATAATTTTATCATGCACACGACTGTAGTTCGGGTCCGCATCCGAACCGTAGTTCTTGCGGCTCGGGTGCGGACCAATTAACTTCAATGGGGCCACAAAAGATGCGGACAGCGCTCCGTGTGCTGTCCGCATCCTTTGCTCCATTCCGTAGCTCCGAAAAAAAAATAGAACATGTCCTATTCTTGTCCGCCTGTTCCGTTCTGCAAATTGCGGAAGGCACACGGGCGTCTTCCGTTTTTTGCGGAACGGTCGTGTGCATGAGGCCTAAATCTTAAACATTCATAGGGATCCGTGTACCCAAAGAGTTTTCTTTTGGCATCCATCAGGTTGTTAAACAATAGTATTGTTTTTTTACCTATGCAGTGACCAGGAGGCTACTACTAGGGGCTCATTCAGACAACCATAGTGTTTTGCAGTCCGAAAATGAAGGACTCCACATGGCCGGTACTATGATAGAACTGCAGTGCCGCAGAACGGAACTATGGATGCATACAGCACACAGTGTGCTGTCTGCATCTTTTGCAGCCCCGCTGAAATGAATGGGTCCACACTCGTTCCTCAAAATTGCAGAATGGATGCAGACCCATTCATATGGTCATCTGAATGAGCCCCAAGGATGAGAATTAAACCACTAGCCCTCATAACAAAGCCTTATGTGCGCTATGTTCCTGTACAGTATGTGCAGTGAAATTGAGGCACACAGATTATTTTAGTGTTGCAATTAAATTAGTTATTTAGTTTCGCAGTAGTTTCATCCAATTGCCCAATAGTTATCTTCAAGGTACAAACAGACTATCTAGACCAGACGTTTCGGGCACATCAGACCTTCATCAGCGGTCACATTTTTATCTGTTCTGGGAGGGAAGATTGTTCTTCTGGGCTCGGATGTGCCAGAAGACCCAATCTTCCCTCCCAGAACAGATACATGGGATGCTGATGAAGGTCTGATGTGACCGAAACGTCTGGTCTAGATATTCTGTTTGTACCTTGAAGATAACTATTGGGCAATTGGATGAAACTACTGCGAAACTAAATAACCAATTTAATTGCAACACTAAAAAAAATCTGTGTGCCTCAATTTCACTGCATGTATATTGGCTGATTTCAGCCCTTGATTGGCCATCAAATTGAGTGCGGTTCTCCACTTCATCATATACCTGTACAGTATGTGTGAATTTTTGGTTAACACTGTAGTCCATGCTGTTATGTGAACTTCTGGCTATAAAATTGAGGGTTAATCCACTGCTTTGTAATAAACCTCGGGAAGGGACGAGGGATGGCCTGGTTTCCGGTTCTGTGAGCAGTTAGTTTGGGTATGGAGATAGTTGTTAGGCAGAAAGCTGCTCTGCAGGAAATACAACCAAGGGGCCTAAGAGGAACTGCAGCCATGCATCCATACTGGGAGTGCAATTTTATTAATGTTCAAGCAGCCACATAGCTCAGTGCATGGAGAACCATCTGTGAAGGTAACACACATTTTGGATTATGGACTTCACAGCTTTTTTGGCAAGGTGTAAAGTCCTCAGATCCCTATTCATATAACAGAGACAGACTGCAAGTCTTTTAAAGGTCTACATCCCACAATAGGAATTGTAGAGACACATTTTGGGTAAAAATTGCCTTTAGGAGTATATTGCACCACCAGGCTGGACTAGATGGAAGTATAGTAATATATTTGAAAATCAATTGACGTGGATAGCTCACCACCTTTCTCTGTATGGTTAAGGTGCTCTAGTCTAAAACTGATCACCCAATCAGTCTAGGTATTTGTAGAAAATGAATGGATATGAGACTGGCACTCGCTATGTAGGTCACATCCACAGCATTTATTCACAATAACATATCACATAAAAAATATCACATTAAAAATATAACAATTTCCGTAGTGAAAATATCCTATAAAGTATATAAAATGCTATAAACAACACACTGGTAATAAAATCCTATGTGTGGGGTAAAATCATCTGTAAAAAATGTCCAATAAGTGAAGATCTTTCCAGCTGAATATAATGGTGCTGCCCACGTCCCACTTTTGTAGCCTATATGGTCAGCAAAGTTGCGTTTGGGCAATGTCCCTTTAAATATAATATATATACAGACGGTAAGCCTGTTTGGGATATAATGTCCACCTGGGTTTGCTATCCGGTCCTTATGAGGCGAGAGCACCTCTGACAAACTTGTGAGAGTATTGTTGGCAGCAGTATAACCTGGTGCTCGGTGTTGGGGGAGGGGGGGAGATTCGCTTACCGGTACCTGTTAGTGCTCGGCAATCCAGTTACCCCGCTCTCCTCTTTCCACCGCACGGCTGTAGCTGCTTCCCGGCATCCTCGCTCTCTGGTGTATGTCACGTGATCGCTCCTGAGATATCGCGAGGTTTGGTATCATTGTTCCGGTATCCAGGTGAAATTATACTCACAGCAGAAGAAATATAGAAAAATGGAGCGCTCCAAGTTTGAAATGTCCAAAATGACAATTAGATAATATTGAGTGACCACCTAAATTCAAACAGAAATTTGTGTAATGAGTGGTCAAATTTAAAACTTAACATTTAATGAAAGTAAATTAGAAAATAGGTCCCATGATATTAAATAACAATATATAAATATGGAGCAGCGCGGCGGTTTACCACGCAGGATCTGATGGTGCACAGAGTGGAGTCATGCAATTAAGTGATGCTCGGCGGCACCAAAAAATATAATCAGGTGGTCCTACCGCTTCGATGAGGCGCTCCAGAGACAACAATTGACTAGCCGGTGTTGATTGATGAGCACACCGTTGCTAGCGACAACTGTACAACGCAGGGTGGTCTGTAGTACTGGCTGGCCCTAGTGATGCCCTAGAGCCCTACAATGGCCTATGTGACCGGATGGCGGAGACCGCCACCAGTCACCTACAGGAACCTCACCCTGGAATTAGTGCGCCCTATTTGGCCCTTGCTTACCTGGTCCCTACACGCATGTTTCGCTAGGGGATGAGTAACAAGCTCATCAGGGGAAAAGCCGGGAGCTTGGGCTGAGTCTGTGCACGAAGAACTGACAGTGGTGTCAAGCGTGCGTCCTGCACAGAGAAAAAGTCACACCATGATCCGGGTATGGATCAGTGTGGTATAGGGGAAGAGGGGATTAGGATGAGAAACCCCTCTCCTAATAACCAGTTCAGGCGCATAGGTTGATGTAACCTGGGTAGCACATGGAAACCGCTACCTTTTAAAGATGGAACCAGCCCCAGAATGAGGCTTGGTTGGGACGCTCCTCCCTCAGTCGACGAAGGCGGCACAGGCCCGCGCATGCGCGGAGCGGTGGAACGCATGGAGAGAGGGAGGTACGTGGGCGGACGTGAGTGGTAGAGATGACGTCACAACGTCCAGTCTCACTGATGCACGCGAGACGACGCGACGGTTGCCAAGCAATCGGGACGCTGAATCAAGGCACCGTCGGACCGCACGGCTACGGATGTGCAGCGGTGCTAGTTATAGAAATGGTATTTTGGCACAGATTATAACAACAATAGAATCTGGAATATGTTGGCCCAATAGTTAGACACAAGGATAAAGGAGAAGGGATGATGGTAATGAAAAAGAAAAAGAAAAAGAAGGGAGGGGGGGGGGGGGGAAGGAAAGTGGGACAAGGACAAAAGTAGATGAAGAGTAATACATACAGATACCAATTGACTAAATGAAGCAGCTAAAATTGAGCTGTTCATTGAGTCCCGTGGGTGAGACTGTACAGAGCGTATAAATCCAGCGAGATTCCCTCTGGAGTAAGACACGGTCCCAATCTCCACCGCGGGTTGGTTGCAGAACTTTCTCAATTCCAATTGCCCTGAGGCAAATTGGATTTCCTTGATGATGGTCATGAACATGCCTTGATACTGCTGTATCTCTATTATTCGCGATGTCGCCAAGATGCTCGCCAAGGCGCCTTCGTAGCTCGCGCCTAGTTTTTCCCACGTATTCCAATCCGCAATCGCAGGTGATTTTGTAGATAACACCTTGCGTCTTGCAATTAATAAAATCTTTAATGGGGAACGTTTTCGACAGATTAGAGCTGAAGAAGGTTTTGCCAGTTTGCATAAGGCCACAGGCTACACAGCCACTACACCTGAAGCAGCCTGTGGGCCTACGGTCGAGCCACGTGCCCTGTCTAGGCACTGATGTAAAGTGGCTGTGTACAAGGAGATCCTTCAGGTTGCTACCCCTTCTGAACGTTATCTGGGGGTAGTCATGTATGGCTTCCTTAATTTCTGGATCCATCATTAAGATGGGCCAGTGTTTCCTTAGGATCCCTCGTATCTTATCAGCACAGCCATCAAAAGTGCCCAGCATACGGATCTTCTGGTCCTGAGGAGTTCGCACTCTGGGCACCAGGAGGTCCGAACGGGCAGTATCGACCGCCCTGTGGTAAGCCTGCCTAAGTACATTATCAGGGTACCCCCTATTGAGAAATCTGGTCCTAAGGTCCTTAGCCCTCTTCTTAAACTCAGGTCCCTCGGAGCAGTTACGCCTGAGGCGTAGATATTGGCCACATGGAATACCCCTTTTCAGGGCAGTGGGGTGGCTACTGCTCCAGTGAAGGACTGAGTTAGTAGAAGTGGGTTTTCTAAAGATGGTTGTCGAGAGTTCATCACTACCCTTCCTCGCGATGGTAATATCGAGGAAAGGCAGACTAACTGGATCAGATTCATGTGTAAACCTAAGGCCTACATCATTAATGTTCAGTTTGTCAACAAAGTCAGAGAAAGCTGACTTGGAATCGTTCCAGATGATGAAAATGTCGTCGATGTAACGGGCCCACAAACCAATGGGCCCGGTACTCGACGACATCTCCTCAGAGAACACGTAGGTAGACTCCCACCAGCCCAGGAGCAGATTGGCATAGGCCGGCGCACAGGAACACCCCATCGCCGTGCCCCTGAGCTGGTGATAGGGCCTCGTGCCGAAGTAGAAAAAATTGTGCGTCAACAGATACTCAAGGAGTTTAAGCACAAACGCATTGTGTTGTGAGAATTGGAGGCCCCTCATGCTCAGGAAGTGTGCAACTGCCTTCAGACCTACTGTATTGGGAATAGATGAGTACAAAGCCTCGACATCGATACTGCCCAGGATGGCCTGTGGTTCAATGCTCACACCATCCAGTCTCTTGAGCAGATCCATAGTGTCCCTGACATAAGATGGCAGGGACACTACGAATGGCATCAGGACTTTATCGATGTAGACGCCCAAGTTCTGGCTGATACATCCTACACCCGAGACAATGGGCCTTCCTTTCAGGGGGGTTGTCCCCTTATGGACTTTTGGTAAGCTATAGAAGGTAGCGATTACCGGGTGTTTGGGATATAGAAAGTCCAGTTCTTCTGCTGAAATTAGTTGCTTTGTTTTAGCATCCTGCAAAATATCCAAGAGTTCAATTAAATATGAGTCTGTTGGATTATATGATAATACCTCATAACTTCTCTTGTCACGGAGAATCTGTTCACACATGGCTCTATAATCGGCCGTATCCAGGATCACCGTGTTGCCTCCTTTGTCCGAGGGTTTCACGGTGATCGTGGAATCATTTTTGAGTGAGTTAATGGCTTCCCATTCTTCCTTAGTACAGTTGTTATTAGATGGAGGTGCTGTTAATTGCTCCAACTAATTCCTCCAAGCTGTACAGCAGCCTAACATCATATAGAATACTCAATGGTATCCCAAGTTCCTGGCACTGCCGCTCATCCTTGTGTCTAAAGAATTTGAGCCACCTGAGTCTTCTAACGAACAAATGTAAGTCCTTTGTCCAGGTGAAGGCGTCAAACCGGCGTGTGGGAACAAAGGATAAACCCTTGCTAAGGACAGCCATCTCACTATTATTCAGTGTTCTCTGGGATAAATTTATTATTTGGGGGCACGTGGTCCTGTGTCGTCGACCTGCTTCTCAGTGGGTAGGGGATAGCTTGATCTAAAAAACCTTTGGATTGTCCTCTACCCCTCCCTCTCCGTCCACCCCCCCTTCTAAACTGAGTCTTCTGCCTAGGTGCTGTGCCGGCTTGTTCACGTTCACTGTCAGAGAAGTCAGTCTCCGTGGTGGATAGTTCAGAGGCCACCTCCCTGACAGTGACTTTATCTTTAAGGACTGAATAAGCTTTATTCTCCTTGAATTCGGCAAGATCCTTAGTGAATTGCTGGTGCTTACGTTCTCTAAGATAGAATTGATACTTTTCTATAGAGGACTGCAGCTGTTTTTCTTTAGTATTAAAGTCGGGGTCCTGGGTGAAAGTTTTAGTGACCTCAATCTGAGCTTTTAATCTTTCCCCCAGGCTCTCAAGATTCAACTTCTCCTCTTCTAACAGTAAGGCCATAAATTGGAGGGAGCTGGCAGTGGCTAATTGTTCCCAGCGGTTACCGAAGCCGGGGCTTCTCTGTCGACTGACAGGAGTAAGTAAAATCCTTAAGCCCCTGGGAACAATGCCATGCTTAATATAATTATCGAGACTCTGCACCTCCCACCAACTCGATAAATGCTCTTTATATAATTTATTCAACTCCTTAAAAGCAGTTTTAAACGAGGGAATAAACTTTTTTTGTACATAAGATTTATCACAGAAGACCTCCTTTGCCTCCTCAAGCCACGTGTCCGTATTTAGACCAACAGACAAGAAACCTGCCATACCAGGAAATTTAAGCACAAAATGACAATTAGATAATATTGAGTGACCACCTAAATTCAAACAGAAATTTGTGTAATGAGTGGTCAAATTTAAAACTTAACATTTAATGAAAGTAAATTAGAAAATAGGTCCCATGATATTAAATAACAATATATAAATATGGAGCAGCGCGGCGGTTTACCACGCAGGATCTGATGGTGCACAGAGTGGAGTCATGCAATTAAGTGATGCTCGGCGGCACCAAAAAATATAATCAGGTGGTCCTACCGCTTCGATGAGGCGCTCCAGAGACAACAATTGACTAGCCGGTGTTGATTGATGAGCACACCGTTGCTAGCGACAACTGTACAACGCAGGGTGGTCTGTAGTACTGGCTGGCCCTAGTGATGCCCTAGAGCCCTACAATGGCCTATGTGACCGGATGGCGGAGACCGCCACCAGTCACCTACAGGAACCTCACCCTGGAATTAGTGCGCCCTATTTGGCCCTTGCTTACCTGGTCCCTACACGCATGTTTCGCTAGGGGATGAGTAACAAGCTCATCAGGGGAAAAGCCGGGAGCTTGGGCTGAGTCTGTGCACGAAGAACTGACAGTGGTGTCAAGCGTGCGTCCTGCACAGAGAAAAAGTCACACCATGATCCGGGTATGGATCAGTGTGGTATAGGGGAAGAGGGGATTAGGATGAGAAACCCCTCTCCTAATAACCAGTTCAGGCGCATAGGTTGATGTAACCTGGGTAGCACATGGAAACCGCTACCTTTTAAAGATGGAACCAGCCCCAGAATGAGGCTTGGTTGGGACGCTCCTCCCTCAGTCGACGAAGGCGGCACAGGCCCGCGCATGCGCGGAGCGGTGGAACGCATGGAGAGAGGGAGGTACGTGGGAATAAGTTTGAAATGTCCCAATCGTATCCGGATCCTCTAGTTTAAGCAGGGGTATAATGCCAGATGCGTTTCGGGGACCTCACTCCTCTTCCTCAGTAGCCACTGATTTTGTAATTTTTATTGTATTGTAATATTGTATATTTATTATGTATACTAATATTGTAAACATTAAACATTACTGAGCAATATTGAGTCTCACCAGCAGGTGGCAGTATTCCACAGCTATAAACGTTACCATGATATTTTATTCAGAAACGGATTATTGTCAATGATATACCATAACAATCATTTCGTAACTCTCATCCCTGCAAGATGAATTCATGTATTACATGTGTAATCTCAATGGACCTGCAGTCATCTCACTGCTGCTCTTTAGTTTTATTGGGCAAATTGATTTTTTTTATTTGATTTTGTAAATTGAAGAATTTCTTTAATCTGCACTACACTATTTTCTAAATTCAATTATGGGATTCCTTATTGTACTTATTTGCATGAAATGGAAGATTTTTTGCATATAATCAATTCAATAAGACATAGGGCATAGTTGGTAAATGTTTCTAACATTCTAAAGTGCTGCAAAAAATCTAAAGTGCTGTGACACTGAATCTTCTCCTGTAATTAGCTGCTCCTTTCATAAATCAGGGGAAAGCTACAGCTCATGTAGGAAAAATGCATCCAAGGAAAGTAAGTATAATTTCTGTTTGTTGAATGTTGATGTATTTTGGCTTAACAATTTGCCTGGATGATTATTATTGTTATTATTATTAGAGATGAGCGAAGCTTTGAAAAATTTGATTTGGACGATTTGCCAAAGTTCGTCAAGAAATTTGATTCGCTCCATCAAGACATTAGATTCGTTCATTAAGAAACTTGATTTGTTCATGATGAATCTCGATAAATCTGGTACACCAAGGCCACTCTGCCTAATCATATTCATCCCACTTGGTGACCCACCAAAGACCATGAAAGTCAATGGTGCGCATCTGGCATGGTATTTGATGCCAGATCTGGCATTTTCATTTTCAATATAATCTAACCAGATCAATTCTAAAAGGATGTAGCCAGTTGTATTATTTAAGTGGGTGTGTTTTCCTGCAGTTTTGAGATCCTCTGACGGATCTCAAAACCAGAAAGGAAAACACAGATGTGAAAGTAGCCTAACTGTGCAGTGCACCAAGATTCAAGTTGTCAGCAGCAGTGGTATTAACAGTGTGCACCAAGATTCATAGCTAATCCCTTCTGTTAAGCAAAAATAAAAGCATATAGCACCCTTCAGCATGTAAAAATAAATGTGTGCACACCTACAAAAGCTGTGTCCAAATGAGTTCTTAGTGGAACAAAATAAAGAAATGAAAGCAGTGCCAATAAAGTAGTGGAAATATTTGTATTTATTTTTTATGTATGTTGCGGCAGTCCAAACACATGCTTTTTAATCCCTTATGTTAGCTGTCAAATACTTTACAGGTCTAATTTATCGCTGTGGACGGTGCAGTGCCCCAATATTCAAGAAGTGGCCTCATGACAGAGTGAGGATGATGGCAGCAGCAGTAGTGGCCCCATGACAGAGTGGGGGTTGTAGTGCCAGCAGCAATAGAGGCAGTAGTGGCCTCATAACAGAGTGAGGAAGGTGGCAGAGACAGTGACAGTAGTTGCCCCATGGCAGAGTGGACAGGGGGGCAGCAGCAGTGGCAGTAATGTGTATTAACATCACTGTTTATTTTTCCGTTAGTCTAATCTGTCAGAACAGAAAACCAAAAACCCAAAAATTAACCCTGTATTTTGAGCATCTGTACAGCCTCTTTCAGAGGGTCAATCTTGGTTCAGTGTTTTGTATCAGTATTTCATCAGTATATGTAAGACAAAAACAGGAGTGGGTCCAAAACAGAGATAAATGTAATGGAATTATTTGAATCTCATCTGTGTTTTGGACCCAAATACTGATGCAAAACACTGACAAAATACTGACCGTCTGTAAGAGGTCTTATACTCAATTTGTTGGCCTATTTGGTCATCATTTTGCATCAGTAATTATAAGCCAGAAATAAGAGTGGGTCCAAAACAGAGATAAAATATAACATCATTATTTGCATCCCTGTGTTTTGGACCCGCTACTGCTTTTGGCTTAAAAATTCTGATCAAATACTGACCGTGTGAAAGAGGCTATATGGATGCTCAAAATGCAGGATCCTTTTTTTTGTTCTTCTGACAGTTTAGAAAAAGGGGAACATGAACTATGAAGTCAACACAGAAAAACAGGGACAATAGCGTCCCCATGACAGCAATGGCATACAGCACAAGATGGTGGAATATCACAGCAGAAGCAGAACCCAACAGCAGTGTAATAGCAAGGCCCAAGCCATGCATATCCTTTTTTTAAAATGTAACATGTACATATCAGTAGGACATAAAGCCTCTTTGTAGTAATGGCAGAAGAGGCTGCAGAAGAGTGGCAGCATCAGAATGGCGGAAGCAGCACATGGCCAGAAGTAATGGCCCATTTTGCTGAATATTCCACTACAGCATGATTATAAGTGGCAGAATGATCTAGTCTGTTGTATCAGGCACCGATGTGTGGAAATCCTGGTTGATACACGTCTGATTCATCTTTATGAAGTTAAGTCTCTTAACATTTTGGGAGGAAAGCTGAATTCTCGCCACTACTGGCCAAGCAGGAAAGCAAGACCATGGCAAACTCGTCGATTTGCGGCCACAATACAAGTTTGTATATCTAGTAGTCTAGGGGATATTGGATCATGATTGACAGGGTGCAGGCCAAGCATGTCACCACCTGCTGGTTGAGGTTCTGCTGCAAGTCCTGCGGCTGCTGCTGTTGGGTGGTTTCTTCAGTAGTTGGCTGAAGAAAACTGCTCATCATAGACTCAAGTTGTTGCATATGGAGCTGCTGCTGACCCTCCCACCCCACCACCACCAGTCATGGCAGTGGAGTGTGAGCATAGAGGTTACCGCCAGTCAGATCTTTGTGAGGACAGGCAATAGTGATTGTAGGCAACAAACAAAAGACTACACAGCAAGTCTCTGCATCCTTAATGCCCACATTTTTGACTGGTAGCAAGGGTCTAACAATGTGGATAGCCAGTAGTCATCCCTCTGCCGAATCCTGACAATTCGGCTGTCATTAAGCATACAAGAAAGCATGCATCTGGCCATTTGGGCAAGGGACTCGGAGGGCCTCTTTATAGCTATATATTTGCATAGGTGATATGTTGAAGGACCACTGTGAACTGTGCCTACATTAGAGGGAGAGGAAAAAGTGGAGGACGAGGAGGCAGAAGTGGACATTGGCGCAGAAATCCCATCATTACAACGCGGAGGTGGCATTGCCATCACCTGGGCAAATTGCTGGTGTGCCTGGACCAGAACCATATTTACCCAGTGGGCTGTCTTTTAGCAGTCACCTTGATGATTGATTGCTGTCGAAACAAGTGACAAGGAGAAGGAGGAGGAGCATCAGGAGCAAGAGATGACATTGAGGTTGACTAAATGAGGCGCCTGGTTTTCCCACGTCATTTTATGGTGATGCTCCATGTGTTGACGCAGGGCTGTTGTGCCAACATTAGCACCCTGGCCGTGCTGCACCTTTTGCCTACATATCCTGCATACCGCCACACTAATGTCCCCCAGAAACTTGCTGAAAAATTCCCACACTGCCATTTTCCCTCCTGCCTGCCTGCCACTGCTTTTATGAACCAGTGCATTGCTAGCGGGTTCCTCAAAGGTAGTCTTCTAAGTAGCAGATGGTGTACCCCTACTGTGTTTGGCTGCAGATCTTCCACTGCTTCTACCCTACTGCTTCATGGGCACGCTTCCACCCTGCTGTGTCAACGGCACGCTGCCACCCTGCTGTCTCATGGGCACGCTGCCACCATCGACCCATGATGATAACGATGCCCCTTTTTCACTTGGCTCCCCCATGTGATCAAAAACATTGTCATCTAGATCAGTTTGCTCCTCACTAATATCACCATCACCTGTCTCTAGCGCACGTCCCTGACCTCTTGCAAAATGTGCTCTCACCTGACTGTCATCATAGGTAATTACATACCTTGCGGAGTCTACAGCGGACCTCTCCTCCAAGTTTGTGATGGCCTGTAACTGCTCACTGTCCTCAAAAAGCTCTTCCTCGCTGAAAAGCAGAGCAAAGCCGGTGGCATGCATTACTTGGCTAGCAGAAGGAGAAGCAAAAGCAAGAGGCAGGTTCAGGACAGATGATGGCACAGAGGAGGGTTATGCCAAGTAAGAATGGTGTCAGAGGAACCCACCAATTCCTGGCTATGTGTATCTGTTGTCATCTGAGATGATGTTGCAGAGCGAGTCAACCATTCCAGTAAAGCTAGATTGTTGATCAAAACATGACCAGAGGATTACAGTGATAGCTGCGGCTGCTGCTACCACCAACCCTTCTTCTACTGCTACTTGTTCCAGCCACAGCAACATTTTTGCCACTGTACGTTCCTTTGGAGGGCTCAGGCAACTGTCTGTTGGCCATAGTGTACAGTAACTGATTCAGTAATGTAACAGATTAAGAATGAATGCTTCAGCAGGTGAACTAGATAAATACAGCAATATATTATACCCCGTTAAGCCTGAGTCTGACGCACAGTAAATATATATATATATATATATATATGTTGCAGAATAGATTAAGTATGAATAGCGCAGAAGGTGAACAAGATTTGCAGGGAGATTACACTCAGCCTACACTGTCCCTGCAGTCTCCCTATGCTCTCCCTATGCTCTCCCTATGCTCTCCCTACAGTCTCAAAAATCTCTCCCTACAATTTCCCTGCACCGTCTCTGCACTCTCCCTCTCCAGTATAGTTTTTTTAAATGTTTTCTGCAACACTGTCCCCAGCTCATGAGCGATTGTCAGGTCTCTCCCTAAGCTTAGCTCATAGTGAAATGGCAGAGACGGCGCAGAATTCGGCATTTTTTAGGGCAGTGACATCACAGGGGATGGCTATTTGCTGATAGCTACACGGTAGTGTTGACCGAGTGGAACACTTCAGGATGCTCGGGTGCTCTACCGAGCACATGAGCACAATGGAAGTCAATGAGAGAACCTGAGCATTAAACCAGGCACCCCCTGCTCTGAAGAGGAGAGGGTGTCTGGTTCACATGAAAAGGTCAGAAAATGATAGAAACACCACTGAAATGGTTTGGACACAGCATGGAGAGGATTTCTGGATGCATCTTGGACTTCCAGGTTGCTGCTGGGAACAATGTTGTCCGAGTAGTACGCCAATTTTATAGACTGACAATAATATGCACAAAACCGATAAAAAATATAAAATCGATTTTAGATGAAAAATTGTTAGGAAACATTCTTTCCTAACAAGGACCTTCTGGTATTGCACCATTTTGCTAGTCCTCTCCACCACAATAATGAGAGGTGAGAAGTTCTCTTTG
The DNA here is from genome assembly GCF_014858855.1 of Bufo gargarizans. Taxonomy (NCBI): domain Eukaryota; kingdom Metazoa; phylum Chordata; class Amphibia; order Anura; family Bufonidae; genus Bufo; species Bufo gargarizans. The sequence continues at coordinate 125,104,392 of NC_058080.1, forward strand.
TAGCGGGGGTCGAGAAGGGTGAACAACCAGTGATCGGTGTTAGCCAATATGCGTATAACGTGAGGGTCATGGGAAAGGCAGCATAACATAAAGTCAGCCATGTGTGCCAGAGTCCCAACAGACAAAACTTTGCTATCCTCATCAGGAGGATGGCTCTCAATGCATGATATGTGTGTGAGCTTGCCGAGCTCCAAAGCCGCCACCAATTACGATATTATCAGACACAACCAGGATATTATGAGACACAACCAGGTTCTGGATAGACCATCAGCATCTGATCAGCGGGGGTCCAACACCCAGGACCCCCGCCGATCAACTGTTTGAGAAGGCAGCAGCGCTCCAGGAGTGCCGCGGCACTCTCACTGTTGTCGGACCCCCGCCAATCAGATGCAGATGTTCTATCCAGAGAATCGATCATCAGTTTAAACAAACTGCAGAACCCCTTTAAACTAATATGTTTAGGTGACAAAAAGTACACTGCCGCAGAGCTGTGGCAGGGTATAAGGGACCAGACTGAGCTGTGACTCACCTATTAGGGTGCTTTGATGCCATGTGTCGGATCATGCTCGTGGTGGTGAAGTGGCTAGTGTTCACGCCCCGACTCATTTTAGTACGGCACAGGTTGCAAATGACAATTCTTTTATCATCCGCAAAGGATGTGTAGCAGTCAACAAACGTGCGAGGAGGAGACTCGAGCATGGCACTCTAGCACACGCGGTATTCATCGCGATGCACGATCATCAGTACTGCACGGCATTATGGGTCATATCGCATTCCCGGGCTTCTTACTTTCCCTTTGTAACACGTGCAGCAGCAATTTAAAAAAAAAGTGATTTTGTGGGAGGAAATTCGGCTTCGTGGTGAATGAAATTTTTCCTAAACTTCTGATTGAATTCCGCTTCAGATGCTTTGAGTCGTTCAACACTAATTATTATTATTATAAGGATAGATCATAGTTATTAAAATCTCAGAAAACCCTTTTAAGAGGATATCATTCTGTGTGTGGGCTACTTGAGGGGACATCATACAGGGTGGAAGCCACTGAGAAGGGAGCATTTAAGGGGACATCATACTGTGAGAGGGGGGCACTTAGTGGACATCGCTTTGTTCTGGGGGTATTAAAGGGGGTCTCATTCTTAAGGGGGAACTTAAGGGATCATTCTATTAAGGGTCACTTAGAGGCATCATATTGTGTTGTGGCACCAAGGGAACACCTTGCTGTGAGGTGGCCTCATACTCTGTGGGGGGGCACTAAAGGAATATCATACTCATTATAATTGTTAGGTGGCACCAAAAGGACATTTTTATTATGTAGGAAAGCACTAATGGGGCATTATTCTCTGTGTCGGTAGAAAGGGGATTAGGTGGGATTAGAGACTTAACGTAAAAAAAAAAATGCTGTAGCACTTCACACCACTGACTTTGTCCCTCCTGATATTTTTTTATTTTTGTATTTTTTATTTGTGCAGCTTAGACCTTCACCTGACTGCAGACCCAGTTATGTAGACCTTGACCCCTGGAATAGATAATTGCATGGGAAAGAGTTACCTGGGACTTGAAGAAGATAAGCTAACAAGGTGACAACATTTTTTTAAAAGCGCCATTACACACCTGATAAATCCTTCACTGCCACAGTTCTTCTGCTCGGTGGTGCCTGCCAGTCTTTGTATATTTTCTTTAAACAATGATATGCTGTCCATTCATTTGATGGCTTAAGCTTAAGTCACTGGCTTCAGCTCCGATCCTAGCATGTACTGTAAGTGCAGTGCAGGGTTTGAGGTGGCCTCAACAGTACGCTATATCCCCCAGAAAATGTTAAGGCATCACCACGTTACTCTTCTCTGGTGGTGCACTTCAATGCAAAATAAGCCTGAGCCTGCTGACCCTCTCTCTTTTAGAAGACTGATACCATGACCAAAGTGCTAATGGCCCAGGGTCTGCACCTTAATCATCACTCAAGATAACATTGTCTAAGTGTCTTCCTCTGGCCAATGGCCAATTGAGCTGTCTGGCATAGTCTCTCCTACTAAACACTGGTCTTTATCTGCATACTTTTAGGGTACTTTCACACTAGTGGCAAGGAACTCCGGCAGGCTGTTCCAGCGGGTGAACAGCCTGTCGGATCCGTGCTGCCGCTAGTGCACGCGTTCCCCTGGACTACTGCTCTGGCCCCATTGACTATCCGGTGGCAGCACGGCAAACATGTCGAGAGGCGGCTGGAATAAAACTACGACATGTGAAACTTGCCGCTAGTGTGAAAACTAGCCTTAGGGACACTGACTGTTCTACTTTTACTCAATTTCTAACTGATCCAGAACCTTCTAGTTGGAGTGGTAAAGCCAGATAATAACAGCCTATTAGAAACAATGTTGCAGTTCACGACTGCCATAGATTTATATTGTACCTCAATGCAAGTCAATGGGAATGACTAAGCAGTTTACTGACGTAAACAACTGTCTGACAGACCTAAACCAGACAGTCAAAAGTTCACAGTGTCTTTTTTTTTCCCTCTGCTGTAGGAAGACACAAAGGTCCGTTGCTGATGGAAGGTATGTGTCACCGAGGTTCCTGGCCTCGGTAAAGTAAGAGCCGGTATTTTCAGGTGTCAGCGGCTGCTAATGTTGATTGACACTTCGCTATTTTAGTATGGCTGTATAGCTGATCCGGAACGGCTCTTACTGGGAGTAGCCAAAGTGATGGGTGGGTGACTACTCCGCACATTACAGGCCGGGTCTTGACTGGCCTATAAAAATCCGGCCAGCAGTGTCAACTGTGAGTGGATTACTCCTGCTACCTTGTTGGTGTGAAAGCAGGTAGATTCTGCTTTGTCCAAGGCCTTTTTCTTTACTGCATGGTGTGAACAAACACCAAAATCGCAAGGTGACTGTTTTCCTTGAAAATGACTTTTTGTTTTGTCATTTACTTAATGTGTGAATAAACACTGAACTGTTCAATTCAAAGACTTTGTTGTTGCCTCTATACTGCGTCCACTAACCTGCCTACCAGAGAGAATCCCCACACTGCAAAATTTTGCTCTGCTTACTGCCTTATGACAGCATTGGAAAATTACCCACTTCTCGGTGTACAAACGGGAAAGTCCCAAGTCTCTGAGCATTATCTAGCTATGCATTAAGCCTTTACAAATTACAGTGCAAATACAGTGCAATAACAGTGCAAATGAACAGTATATATTACAATAAACATATAACATACAGTCAAATGATGTAAAACAGTATGGGGCATATTTATTAAGACCGGCTTTGGCATATTTATTTAGGCGCTGTCCTCTACATAACTGTGGCATATCCACCTCCAATTCTAATCGTAAGCTAGCTTCCTTGCTGTCTTACATTTAGACAATTTTCTATGCCTAAACCAGACGTAGAATATGATGAATGAGACGGGCCTGCCAGACCATCCCATTCTCCACCCACGCCACACCCTCTTTTTTTTCCAGCCTTTTGTTGCCCCTGTCCCAACTTTTTTTGAGATGCGTTGCTGACATCAAGTTCTAATTAGTTTTTTTGTCATGAAATGGTAAAATTTCTCACTTTCAACATTTGTAGAAAACATGTATAGTATGTTTTATTGTGAATAAAATACATGTCTATGAGATTTGCAAATCATTGCATTCTGTTTTTATTTACATTCATATACATTTTAAACACCATCCCAATTTCTTTGAAATAGTGGTTGTATTTCACAGCACTTTACAACCTGAGGGTATAAACAAGATCAGACATTGCAGAGTAACAAGTAACATTAACATGAGGAGTTCCCTGCTTATAAGTGCTTACAGTTTATAAGGAAATAGAGATGGCAAAAAAGGTGAAAAGTGATGAGCATAGCTCCGATTCACTGCAATTGGAGTTACGGAAACAGTGGCATCCTGCCCTCCTCCCCGTGGTAGTTTCCATTAACCCAGCCACCTGGGACCAGTGCTTAGCCCTATCTTGCCATGAAAAAGATGAGTTGAGACAACACCTTTAATAAAATAGAGGAGTTTATATAAAGCTGCATGAGTCAGTGAACAGCCAGTATATTAGGTGCTTTTGGGCAGATGGGGTGTGGTCAGGGTTGCCAACCAGAATTTTTATTTTTTCTGGACAACTTTTCCCCAAATCACAGACATCCAAAAATGTTTACGGACAAATTGAAAAAACATGATGAATGATAAAGATAATAAATAATACACTTATCTATAGCTTAATATACTAATAAAAGCTTATTACCCAAATTTACTGTGAGTGGTAAAATGATGATACTGTACTAAGTACCACTAAAATAATCTAGTCAAGAACCACCATCCTCAACAAAATCACGGACACATGTATTTTTTTCAAGGACACAGGAAAAAATGTATCCATTTTACGGACTGTCCAGAAAGGATCAGGTTCTAAATAATGTTGACGAGGAATGAATAGAGAAGGGTTACACAAGGGATGTGATACTATAGGCCACCTAAAAAATTTGTCTTTAGAGAGTGCCTAAAATTTCGTGTTAGGACTGGTGGAGTATTGAATGGGTGACCATTAATTATTTTTTAATTTATCACTTTGATTTCTCAGCCACATTTTTAAAAATCCTGGGCAACTCCATTAACTTGAAATGTTGCACTACAATACCTCTCCATGAAGTTGTAGTCTTTCATTATGTGGATTTGTTATACATCTCTGCAATTGTATTTATAGTTACCTGCTTTTTATATTTTCTTAGCAGATCTTGCACAGTTTTCTTAAGAAATTGTTTTCTGATGCATTTTAGGTAACTTAATTTTGTTTAATTTCATGTGACTTCTTCAATAATTCTGACATGCACTTTTTACACCTGACATGAGTCAGCTGATCATTTTCACTAATAACCTTAGAGTTGTGCTTGCATACCTGTATTTTTCTAATTATTTAGGATTAACCTTTGGAATGAATCCCACTCTATATATAGCACTTAAAACAAGTAGCCGCACCCTCGATAAAATCCAAACAAGTCCTTCAAACAAGTCCACCAAACAAATTAATCAACTTTAACCATATTGACATGGCTAATTTCTTTTTATAATATTAAAGAACATTTTGCTAAGGATCTTCAATCAAGATGGCCGTGGCGGCCTCATCACTGTCAAATGGATAAGGAGAGTACTATTATTATTTTTCAACCGTTAACCCCAGAAAGCACAATTTTTTTTATTCTCAGATGCTGCGATCAACGTGGCATCTGAGTGGTTCAATGACAAGGGGGGGGGGGGGGAGCAATCACCGTTCCCCATCATTGCACCCTCTACTGACAAAGAAATGTGCTTCATGACAAAGTAATTATTTAAATTCAGCAAGTTGGTAAACTTCGCTCATCTCTAATTGTCACATTTAAGGCCAGTGACTGGCTAGTTGGGCCTTTCCTTGCATTTTTAGACATGTTGAAAAAAGAAGTGGAAAACAGTGGGGACAGATGACTGAAATCTAGTGAACTACATAAATTGTAAACTATCTGCACAGTCTGCACAGAATGCTATCTCACTCACTTATGAGGCCATACAGTATAATAGAATAAATTGTTTATTCTATGGTCATAGAGCTGGATGAGATGTCAGCCAGTCAGTGAGCAGCTGTACAGATGGGCTCAACCTCCACCCTGCCGTCTCTGTATTACCATGGGATTCCTGTCTGACAACCTCACCAACCGTATTGCTGTTCTCTGTTGGAATGTAGGGCAGTATTTGCTTGTCACTGTCCAGTGAATGAAGCCTTTTGTTTGTAATTTATATAATTGGCCGGAGGCAGTGGTGGTGAGTGCAAAAGCCGACTACTAGTGAACACAGCAGATCCTGATATTGGCACCAGATATCACACACTCTAGACCAGTGATGGCTAACCTCTGGAACTCCAGCTGGGGTGAAACTACAACTCCCAGCATGCTCCTTTCATTTCTGTGAAGTTCTGAGAATAGCCAAGCAAGTCTTTTCGGGAGTTGTAGTTTTACCACAGCTGGAGCGCCAGAGGTTACTGATTGTTTGAGTTTGGAGAGGACTGCTCATTCTCCTTATAGACCAAATTGCAGGTAATTAATATATCATTAATATATCATATTTCCTTTGATTGAAAAATCACTTCAGCATTATAAAATATAAGTTTAATCTAATAAAGGGGTGCACATAATTTAAACTGATGTAGCTATACTATGTTCACATATAAACTGTACAGTAATACCTCAGAAAAGACCCCCTTTTCAGATTTTTCTTTTCTCTAACCGGTTTTCTGTCTCATTATACTCTATCCATGCTGATCCTGTAGAGGGTGAGTGAAAAGTCGCAGGACACCCTTTTATTTAAAATAAAATATCTGAATACCTTAGCAAGTAATGGGTGAGGGGGCCTATCTTTTAGACTGTGTCTGGAAAATGGCCGGCATCTTGAATGCCACCATATTGGATACAATTTTTCCAATGGGAAGGGGGTCACGTAGCATATCAAAAAAGACTGAAGAATGTTCTCAAAAATCGATTTCCACAATCCAATTTGCAATATCTCTTGTGGTTCAAAAGTTATCAACACAGAAGGTTCAAAACTGTGTTCAGCACCAGGGACAATACATAGCTGTGCATCACAGGGAATGCTCCCAGTCGTTGTTGCAAATTTCTGTCTTGATGAGTTTTGAACCACAAGGGATATTGCAAATCTGATTGCGGCAATCAATTTCTGAGATAATTCAGGTTTTCTCTGATATGCTACATGACCCCCTTCCCATTGGAAAAATTTGCTCTTGATCCAGTATGGCAGCCATGTTCCAGACATAGTCTAAAACAGGGGTACTCAACTGGTGGACTGCAGTCCGAATCCAGACAGTGGTTTCCAGCTGCAGTGGCATGCTAAAGGTGCCGACTTTCATGGGGTGCCAGAGCCAAGAAGCAATGAGCACTTCCATCAATACAGATGGAAGCGCTCATTGCTGGAGCGCTGGGAGCTGCGTTTCCGTTACTCACCGCTCAGATCCGCGCGCTCCTCCCCTCCTTCAGGCCAGCAGCGCTCTTAAGGGTGAAGTAGGAAGACTTATTCCCGCTCCACAATTCAGCCTGCAGGCATGGATCGCGCTGCCGGCCTGTGTGGGAGGAGCCTGGAGCCCGGAGATCTGCATAAACTCTGCCCACATAGTGCTGCAGAGCGATCTGTGTCTGCAGGGGAGAGAGGACTGTGAGCTTCAGGAACCGGACAAGGTGAGTAGTTACTGTGTGTTTTTTTTTGTTTCTTTTTTTTTAACACAGAGGGGGCAGAATGGGCATTTCTACTCTGGAGGGAGCACAATGGGCATTGCTAATGTTAAGGGGGACACAATGGGCATTTCTACTCTGGAGGGTGCACAATGGGCATTTCTACTTTGGAGGGGGCACAATGGGCATTTCTACTCTGGAGGGGGCACAATTTGCATTGCTAATGTGAAGGGGCACAATGGACATTTCTACTCTGGAGGGGGCACAATGGGCATTTCTACTCTGGAGGGGGCACAATGGGCATTTCTACTCTGAAGGGGGCACAATGGGTGTTTCTACTCTGTAAAGGGCACAATAAGTATTTCTACTCTGGAGGGGGCACAATGGGCATTTCTACTCTGGAGGGGGCACAATAGGCATTGCTAATGTGAAGGGGCACAATGGGCATTTCTACTATGGAGGGAGCACAGAGGGCATTGCTAATGTGAAGGGGGCATAATCGGCATTTCTACTATGGAGGGGGCACAGTGCACAGAGGGCATTACAACTCTGCACAGGGTACAGAGGGCATTATTACTGTGAAGGGGCACAATGGGCATTACTAGAAAATAGGGTATTACCACTATTAATGGGGCACAATGGGGATTTCTACTATGAAGGGGCACAGAGGGCATTGTCACTGTGAATGGGGCACAATGGGCATTTTTTCTGTGAAGGGGCACAATAGGCATTACTACTATTAAGGGGGCTTAATGGGCATTATTACTGTGAAAGGGGTACAATGGGCATTACTACTATTAAGGGGCATTACTACTGTGAAGGAGGCACAATGGGGATTATTAATGTGAATGGGGCACAATAATATGGATTATTACTGTGAATGGGCACAATGGGGATTATTACTGTGAAGGGGGCACAAAGAGGGCATTACAACTGTAAAGGGGCACAGATAGGGCATTTGTACTGTGAGGGGGCATGTAGGATATTCCTACTCTGTGGGGAGGAACTAAATGAAATGAGCATAATCAGGAAACTTGCTAGGGACATCAGGGGAGAGAAGCTGCTAGTATTGGCAGAATTGTGCCACAATATGTGAGCAGAAAGAGCTGGAGGAGGATCATTATCAGCACCCACAAGCATCATGAATGGGTGTCAGAGAAAAGGAGGGTGCAGCCCATATCATGTTGCACTGAACAGTTGGCACGATTGCTGAACAAGGGAGCCTGCAGTGGTGTCAATGTATGCACGTTCGGTATTAGAAATAAGAGTTGACATATGCTGGGGACAATCAATGAGAGAGGCAGCCATACTGGGTTCCAAGAAGGAATCGTAGCCATACTGGTTATCAGGAATGATAGGAGGAGCCATGCTGTGGTCCAGGAATGAGAGGAGCACCATGTTGGAGACCACAAATGAGTAGGAAAGCCCTGCTGGGGATCAGAAGTGAGAGAGGAGCAATGCTGGGGACCGGAAATAGGAGAACTATGCTGAGAATTAGAGAAAAGCAATTCACACTTTTTTTTATTTGAGAGACTATTTGTCTATGTGAATAGGTTGTATGCTTAAAGAGGTTTCACTGTATATAAATGCAAAATGCTGTACATGGATGGCATTTGCATGCAGGAAATGTATAAAGCTGGCAGGACATCCAGCTGCAATGGCCAGGATTGGAGATAATTCCAGTACTATTTATCAGATGTCATAAAAGTAGTCTCTGGCAATTTATGGTACAAGCAATCAGAAGATCAAATATTGAAGTCCCTTATGTGAACTAAAAATCATAGTAAAAACATTTTTTGAAGTTTCTAAATACAAAATTAAAAATTCAAACATAATAGGTACTGCCACATCTGAAAATGTCCAAACTTTTAAAATATAGCAATTTTTATTTAATATACTGTAGAACACTTAAACCCTTGGTGGTGCCATATTTAAATATACCACAGTCTAATGCATATTTATGTTAGGTGGTCAGGAAGGAGTTAAAAGTTTTTATCCACAGGGATATTGTGGATGTGTATACAGCCTAATTTAGAATGGAACTGGATTGGCTTGACTTTTCTTTCCGGTTCTTGATAGCACCCCCGGGGTCAATTCTGCTGGTGGCGCTTGTAAGGGCCAGCACGACGGGTACACAAGAGTAAGTGCCTGCCTAGGGCGCCACCTCACTACCCATAATTGTGGGCGGAACTCACAACCACATTAGCTGCCGCACAGCCCCATAGGCCACAGGTCGCCAGGCCTCAAGCCTATAAGGCAGCGGACGAGTACAAGAGGTCACATCACCAGTGACCTCCTGCGCTGGGTCTCACGTGATCATATAATTGTGCGAGACCCAGCGCAGGAGCAGTGATGTCATTGGGACCTCCTGCACTGGGATGTGTCAATACAGGCCACAGCTCAGACTGTGTCCTGCATGGCAAACGGGGATGGGGGAATGGTAGTGAGTAGGTCAACACTACTGGGAGCAACAAAGGGGAAGCATTTTATATAACTGGCACTAAAGAGGGGGTTATCATCTACTGGGGGAACCGCGGGGGGGGGGGGGGGCAGCATTATATATAACTGGCACTAAAGAGGGGGTCATCATCTACTGGGGGTACCAAAGAGGAAAGCATTATATATAGCTGGCACTAAAGAGTGGGTCATCATCTACTGGGGACACCAAGGGGCGGGGGGGCATTATATATACCTGTGACTAAAGATAGGGGCAAAATCTACTGGCGGCACCTAGGTGGGGGAGCATTATATATAACTGTCACTAAAGAGGGAGGCATGAACTAGTGGTGGCACAAAGGAGCATTATATATACAGGGCATGGAGGGGCATTATATACTGGCATTACCACTGGATCATTATATACTAGCATTACAGGGGGAGCATTTTATACATCTACCAGGCACTACGGGGGACATATATATACACTGGAACTAGTGTTAAGCAAAGCAAGCTTCGGATGCTTCATTGAGATCTGTATTCACTGGGATGTGTATCAGAATCTATGGGCTCCGATAAGCCGAAGTACAGATGTAGCAGGGTAACTCAACACACACACTCTTAACTCAAATTTCTTAACTCATTGAGTTATCTTGAAACAAAAGCCATTGAAAAGCAATTGTTTAACGCATTTAGTTGCATTTATTTTAGATAACATGTCTCATAAAGCATGAGTGTTTTACTTTTTTATGAGTGTTAACCCTGCTACATCCGTAAATTAAAACTTGAAACCGAACTCGGCTTCGGTTACGAGGTACTAGGTACTAGTCGGAACTGAAGCTGAGTTCGATTTCAAGTTTTAAAGTGGTTTTCCACTTTAACAATCAATTACTGAAGCTATTCAACAAAGTTATGGGCGACTTCGCGAATAACTTGCTTTGGCTCATTGGAGCCCATACATTCTAATACCGTGCAGTATTATTCCAAAGTTTTGATTGGAGTGACTTCAGATGAAGCATCTAAAGCTCGCTTCCCTCAACAATAACTAGTACATATATATACCTTGTCCCAATCATGGCCCTAGGTCTCCAGTTTGATACTGGCAGCAGAGGATTGGTAGAGATGAGTAATGCTGCTTTTTGGTTTTTAACATTGTCTTTTTTTTTTTTTAAAGGGGTCTCCCTGGAAAATCCTTTTAAAATTCTACAATATAAGATTTGTTTATGCAAGCTAATAAACACTGCATTTAGCTATACTGCCCTTTCCACTCTAATTGTCCAATCATTTAATTAATTATAGACACAAAATATTCTCAAAGAGAATGAAAAAAGACCTCTAAGTTAGAGCCCATGCGCATGAAGGTATTTTTTTTTTTCGTGACTGTTCTGTTTTTTTGCAGCCTGTATGCGGAACCATCCACTTCAATAAGGGCCGCAAAAAAATGGAAATCACTCCATGTGCATTACGTGTCCATATATCCGCATGGACGTTCCGCCAAAAAATAGAACATGTCCTATTATTGTCTGCATTACTGACAAGGATAGGACTATTCTTTTAGGGTCCAGCCCTTCCGTTCTACAAAATATGGAATGAACACTGCCGGTATCCATGTTTTGCGGATTCGCAATTTGCGGACCTTGAAACACCCAACGGTCATGTGCTTGAGCCTTAATAGACTTGGAATCCAGCAGGTTTTGTACATGAACACATGCGCCTGCCTAAATACCAAATTAAGGGTGAGACTCTGGGGAGATTTATCAAACTGGTGTAAAGTAGAACTGACTTAGTTGCCCATCGCAACCAATTAGATTACACCTTTAATTTTTCGAATAAGCTGTGAAAAATGAAAGGTGGAATCTGATTGGTTGCTGTGGGCAACTAAGCCAGTTCTACATCTCCCCCTCTGTTTTTAAAGAGAACATTAAAAACTGCAGCAAACAAAAAAAATAACTTGCTTTATTTGTGTTTCAATTTTTTTTCTATTCCCAATAGGTGGAACACACTTAGGGTCCATTCAGACGTTCGTAGTGCAATGCGGATCTGCAAATTGCGGAAAATGCGAATGTGGAGAGCACATAGTGTGCTCTACGCATCCATTCCGTCCATTGTACTCCTAAAACTGTGGGAGGAGTAGCGTATAGAAAATAGCTAAATTTTCATTGGCCGTTGCTAGCTCCGCCCACTTTGGGGTGTCCCCTCAAAATGTACCCTTTTATTTGGGTTGACACCAACAATATGTGGTCTGAGTTTGGGGAGTGTAGCTTCAAAATTGTGTGAGTGGGAGCGATTTGAAAATTTTCCCTGTCAAATCAATGGCAAAAAAGGGGTCATTGGTGGTTCGCCTCAGGCGCCCGGAGGGTGGGATTGCTTATAACCAAAACTGTAGGAGGAGTAGCATATAGAAAAAGGGGGTTCGGAGAAGAAGAATAAAACAGAATAATAAAAAGCTGAAACAATCAAATAACAGGATGGTACAGAAGAACAGGATGGTACAGAAGAACAGGATGGTACAGAAGAACAGGATGGTACAGAAGAACAGGATGGTACAGAAGAACAGGATGGTGCAGAGGAACAGGATGGTGCAGAGGAACAGGATGGTGCAGAGGAACAGGATGGTACAGAAGAACAGGATGGTACAGAAGAACAGGATGGTACAGAAGAACAGGATGGTACAGAAGAACAGGATGGTACAGAGGAACAGGATGGTACAGAGGAACAGGATGGTACAGAGGAACAGGATGGTACAGAAGAACAGGGTGGTACAGAAGAACAGGATGGTAGTAGAGAATAACAGGATGGTACAGAAGAACAGGATGATACAGAAGAACAGGATGATTCAGAATAACAGGATGGTACAGAATAACAGGATGGTACAGAATAACAGGATGGTACAGAAGAACAGGATGGTACAGAGGAACAGGATGGTACAGAAGAACAGGATGGTACAGAAGAACAGGATGGTACAGAAGAACAGGATGGTACAGAATAACAGGATGGCACAGAATAACAGGATGTTGGCTAGAAAAATAAAATAAAAAGAAAAGCCAGTAAAACTAGCAGTATATATTTCCATTAACGTACAACCAACATCCAGGTGAACAAAGGGTATAGAAAACTAAGCACATTTCTCGAATTGAATTGAGGGTGAAGTCGGTTGTATTAGTTTCTTTAAATTCTGATGTAGTTATTTCCAGGGTGTTTTATTAATGCTTTCATATAATTAACTTCGCAATTTACAATATTTAGATTACTCTCAGCATGTAGTTACCGCATAATGTGTAACATAAGAAACCAGTGTTTTGTGTAATTTGTGTAAGTAGAGATTGCATATAATTTGCTAGAAAGTAATATATAATTCCTTTTCAGAAACATTCCATTTATTAGAACAAGACTGAATCCGAGTCATAGCTTTAAGTGGTGTAGAGGTAGCTTCAGATGCTTCTGGTGACAGATCCATTAAAAACACACCATTATTATAATTGGCATAAGGTCGGTGGGGGCCTGTGGCTGATTGTGCATCGGGGCCCAGCACTGTAAAACAAAACATGCAATGCAACAGCTCTCTGCAAACCAAATAAAGTACAAAAATGCATAATAATTGCTAATGCTATACTTATAAATTAGAGATTCTTGGCAAATACATTTTGTACAAAATTATTTGAGCCCGTCTGCCGCACGTCAAGGCGATCTCTGTAAGACGCTAAATACTACCCTTTATGTGCCATGACGGCTACCATACAATTCAGGGAGTGTAGGTCCCACATGCATGCTGGGCCTGCTTTTATTTCTGTTATCTATGGTGCCAAAATGGCCTCCATTATATCCAAGGAATGCAGGTACCAACATGCATGCCGGGCCCACTCCACACCTCTCCTGGTGCCAAATGGCCACCAAAGAATGCAATGAGAGTCCACCCTATACCTCTCCTGGTGCCAAATGGCTTCCAATGACTGAGGGAGAGCAGGCTAAGCTATATACTCACACTAATTAATATCAGCCTATGAGGCAGACGGGCTGGTCATGAGTGCACGACTGAGGGCCCAGCAGTTTCACGTTACTCCTCTGTATTAAATGTACAGTTGCGTCACTATTCTGAGCTCAGCATTCAATGATATGACCAAGAAAACTATTACACATGCACATTTTTTCAGCTAGTGAACATTCATCATCTTGCAGTGTAAAACACTCGATCATCAGACAATCTAAATCTTTTGACATGTTAAAAAATTATCATTGCAGGCAGCAGATCATGGGGTCTAATAAGGATCTGCCGCCAGTAAACCACTATAGAGCATGGCGGTGAGTAGCATAGCGATCACTTCTCCCCAAGCTGCGAAGGAGATTGCTGCATGTAATAGCAAAAGTCTCCTCCGCTACCAGTAGGCGAATGCTGGAAAGGAACGCTTCCCTCCGAACAATCATCTGCCTGATCCAGTCTATAGCCTTAAATCTCTCCTGTGATACTGGGATTGGCCAGTGGCGCATGTTTATTGATAGCTATATTGAGGAAAACTTGTAAGTCTCTTTTTCTAAATAAGGTTCAATAATGAGGTTGTAGTTACAGACATTGGGGAATAGATGCCTCCAACAGTACTAAACTTATTCCTGGTCGTGCACCAGTTCGCCCTAGCGAGGATTGAGGGAGCCATATGGTGTATGCTGCAGCCTCGGTCCAAGGCTTCTGCACATACTGTAGGCTCTTATGGAGAGCCTACCTGTGGCAGGGCTCCATAGGAACAATGTGGAGTCTATGAGAGAAGAAATTTAATGACTGCTTTTTCAAGTTCCCCAGGGGAACTATTAAAAAGTGCAAATAAACATCATGGGCAACACCGTGTGCAAAAACACCCATAATGTTAAAATATAAAAATATTTATCCCATACAGCAAACAGCAAAACGAGAAAAAAGTCAAAATGGCCGATTCGCTGTTTTTTGGTTGCGTCACCTCCCACAATTTTTTTTAATAAAAAGTGATAAAAAAGTTGCAAACACGCCATAATGGTATCAATAAAAAACACAGATTGTCACACAAAAAATTAGCCCACAGACAGTTCCATACACATAAAGATTTAAAAAAAAGTCATGGGGGGGGTCTTAATATGGCGATTATGGCAAAAAATTATTTTTTTCAGTATTAAAACTCATGAAAAACTATACTGTATGTGGTATCATTGTAACCATGTGGACCTGGAGAATGAAAGTAACAGGTCAATTTTACCACATAAGAAACAATGCAAAAACAAAACCCCCAAAACTTTGGGGGACTTTTTTTTTAATAATCCCTCCCCATTTGGGATTTTATTCCTGCCTCCCACAACATTGTATGCAACCATAAATGGTACCATTATAAAGTGCAACTTGTCCTGCAAAAAAAAAGCCATCATATGGCTATGTGCATAGAAAAATTAAAAAAGTGATGGCTCTGGGAAGGCAGGGAGTTAAAAAACTGAAAAAAAAAAATGGAAAATGGCCTGGTCCTGAAGCAGTTAATGAAGAAGTTATAGTAGAAGCATTAGTCATTTTGATATAATAAACTTGGTAAGTCAAACCAACTCACCTGCTGCATAGATTGCGGTCCCTGGGTGCACAGGAATCCATGGTAAGACTTCTTGAGTCAGGAAATGAAAGGAAAAAGCAATCCAGCACTCCAAAGCAATTTTGAGCCGTCGATTCCTTTATTGCGGTGATAAATTTTTTGTAAAGCATTACAACCTCCATTAGTGTAAATCGCAGTCTACGCATTTCAAACCCACCGGTTCTTATTCATGACTCCATGTAGGACTCTGATCCATAAAAGTATATAAAGGCACCTGGAGAAAAAGTCCCTTCCCTAAATGGGTAGGAAAAACTCAGGTGCTCAAATAATCAAGCTGGATCAGAAGTCCACATGGTGACTGAAGCCTCTTAACTTGTGATAGATTAAAACCATAATAGTGAAAGTGCATCAAACAGAAAAGAAAGAAAACCCCCATATATGCTTGTATGCATATTAAAAATCTATTCACTATCGGAGAACTGATCTGAACCATATGCCAAATCAGCAGTCCAAGAGATTGTGTCATGTATACAAAGCCTGATGTAAGGCAACCAAAAAACTTAATGACATGAAGCAGTGAACAGGGAATAACAACGAAGAATGGTAACATCCATGTAATCCAATAGCACCCAAAAACAAGAGAGTTAATAGAAATGCATCTATTCCTTCTTATAATTTAGACCTCTAGGATATCTGGTCTTTAATCTAAAAATCCAGTATGCCTCTCTTTGCAGCAGTATTTTTTTTTTTTTTTTTATACTGCCACCTCTTGGGGGAGAGGTCACTTTTTCTATCCCAAAAGCACTGAGGGTACGTGCACTTCTGTTATGTCTCTCTACAAAATGTTTAGCAGCTCCTGAAATATTAACATAAGATGCATTGCTTATATAGTTTAAATGTTCTAATATTCTGTTTTTTAGTTTGCGTGTAGTGCTGCCTACATATGAAAATCACATTGAGTGCATCTGATGATATAAATAACATTTGAACTATTGCAGTAAATATAAGATTTTATCGTAAAGTCTGAGCTGTGTTTTGAATCACTAAAGGTTTTTGTAGGTGTGGTATACCGGCATGTCTTGCACGGATGGCCTCCACAACATGCAAAGCCTGTATATTATAACCAAGTGTGAACACTAGCCCTAGAACTAGAAGAAAAAAATGAAGGTGACAAAACAGAAGCTAATGTTGAAGAACGTCTCGGAATTACTCTACAACCTTCACTGAGAAGACCGCACAGGGCATTATCTTCATAGAGGATGGAAATACTGCCCTGAACAATCTTCTTAATAGCTTCAAATTGCCTGCTATATGTTAGCGTTAACATGGGCACTCCTGGAGTGTCCATATTTTTTTAAATTATTTTTGCTGAACAGTAAATCCTTGCTACTCTTGTTTCGGGCGATATTCTTTCCTCTAATGGTCATCCACTGAGGATAGCCACGTTCTAAAAGTCGCTTGGTTACTGTTTCACATTCCTGATTAAAAGCCTCCTCACTGTTACAATTTCTTCTGGCCCTAATAAATTGTCCCACTGGTACCAATTTAATCGTGTGTATCGGATGGTGACTATTTGCTCTTAAAATGGTGTTACCTGTTACTGGCTTACGATATGTGAATGTAATGATTTCCTGATATGGTATACCAGAAAGAGTCAGGTCAAGAAAATTTATGGAAGTACTATTATGTATAAAAGTAAATTTTAAATGATAAGGGTTGCTATTTAAATACTCCATAAAAGAGGGTATGGCAGGCACATCCCCGCTCCAGATTAAGAGCAGGTCATCGATGTACCTGCCATACCACTCTATAGCAGACACATAGGGGTTATTAACAGTAAAGATATAATGTTCTTACCAATATGACATCACCAAATTGGCTAAATATGGGGAAAATTTCGCCCCCATTGAAACCCCTCGTACCTGCAGGTAAAACACTCCATCAAAACATAATTGTGAGTCAAAAGAAATTCTGTAACTTCCAAGATGAAATTAATTTGTTCTTCCCTATAGCTACTGTATTTGTGTAAATGATATTCCAAAGAGAACAGAGCTACTTCCTGTGGTATGGAAGGATAGAGAGACACCACATTTCACATTTATTGAAAAAACTCCTAGGTACAGCCCCTGTATCTCTCAAATACCCTGGGACCCTCACTACCAGGGGTTGAAAAATCATATCCAACCATTCTCCCAATTTTTCTGTTAGAGAACCGATACCGGACACTATGGGGCGCAGCGGTGGCGGAACCAGGCCTTTGTGTACCTTCGTCAAGGCATGCATGATTGTTATCACCGAACTTTCCACCTGTAAGTACATATATAGGATTTTTTAATAATTGCTTATAAGTGGAAGAGTCGGTGAGTACATCAAGAACTTGTTGTTTATACATGGCCTTGTCCATCACCACCCCTTGTCCACCATTTTGATAACTATGTCCTCTCTGGAATGTAAATAGTCAATTGTTGTCTGCTGTATTTTGGTAATGTTATTATGTTTGCGAGTACTTTTTTGTTCATGAAACAACCGTTGAAGTTGTTTCTCCACTGTTTCCTGAAATACATCCATACCTGGGGTACGAGACTAAATCGGATAAAATTGCGGATTCCGGAATTGACGATACCGCAACTTCATCTGCAGACTCAGTTTGTAATTCTCTTAAATTGATAATAGAGAGTTGTTCAATAAACGATACATTCAAAAATTCATTGTTGTTAGTGCTTGTGGTCCCAAGGGGCTTCGATCCTTCCTCTAAACTCAGAAAATGTTTGTTTTTTAACAGTTAAATCTCTAACAAATTTGTTAACATGTGAGCACCAAAATGACTCACAAAAGTGAGTACCCGTGCAGAGCCAGCACGTGTGGTAAGACACCAAAAAAGAGAAAGTAGGGCTCGCACTAAATAGTATTATGAATATATAAATTTTATTAGTGTCTCCATATGAGACAAATCACAATTAAAACACATAGGAAACAATGGATGGTGAAAAATGAGCACACAGAATGACATGGAGCACGACCAAATTACTAAAAATGGCAAATAGATACAAAAATGAGTATATAGATATAGCACTAAGTGTGCATGTAAATCAAATAGAATGTTAGTAATACATGTAATCAGGCAAAACTATACAGGCTAGGTAATGATATCATACATAGTAAAACCAAAGTCTGCATGTAAAGTGACCAGTGCACATAGTCAGAATAGATATATAGCCAACGCTGAGTAAATCATTATAACGCCATAAACCAACTACCTGTATAGTGCTCCAGCAACCCCGACGCACGTTTCACGCAAGGCTTCTTCAGGGGGAAGTGTGTGTGGAGGGGGGGGGCTAGTGGGGTGGTTTATATAGCCAAAATGACATGGCTAATGGACGCAGAGCAGCTGCATACGATTAGGGAGCAGGACATGTGTGGCCACACAAGGAAGTGACGCGATGCGTTCCAGCTTGGAACGCATTGCATCACTTCCGGTTCCTGTAGGTGGAACGCAAGACGTCACTTCCGGGATTCGGCAGGAGTAACAGGGTTAAGGGAAAGCTATGACCTAATGCACTCCAGTATATACAGACGTGGACAAAATTGTTGGTACCCTTTGGTCAATGAAAGAAAAAGTCACAATGGTCACAGAAATAACTTTAATCTGACAAAAGTAATAATAAATTAAAATTCTATAAATGTTAACCAATGAAAGTCAGACATTGTTTTTCAACCATGCTTCAACAGAATTATGTAAAAAAATAAACTCATGAAACAGGCATGGACAAAAATGATGGTACCCCTAGAAAACACAGAACATAATGTGACCAAAGGGACATGTTAATTCAAGGTGTGTCCACTAATTAGCATCACAGGTGTCTACAACCTTGTAATCAGCCATTGGGCCTATATATATGGCTCCAGGTAATCACTGTGTTGTTTGGTGATATGGTGTGTACCACACTCGACATGGACCAGAGGAAGCAAAGGAAAGAGCTGTCTCAAGAGATCAGAAAGAAAATTATAGACAAGCATGTTAAAGGTAAAGGCTATAAGACCATCTCCAAGCAACTAGATGTTCCTGTGAGTACAGTTGCACATATTATTCATAAGTTTAAGATCCATGGGACTGTAGCCAACCTCCCTGGACGTGGCCGCAGGAGGAAAATTGATGACAAATCTAAGAGACGGATAATCCGAATGGTAACAAAAGAGCCTAGAAAGACTTCTAAAGAGATTCAAGGTGAACTTCATGCTCAAGGAACATCAGTGTCAGATCGCACCATCCGTCGTTGTTTGAGCCAAAGTGGACTACATGGGAGACGACCAAGGAGGACACCATTGTTGAAAACGAATCATAAAAAAGCAAGACTGGAATATGCCAAACTACATGTTGACAAGCCACAAAGCTTCTGGGAGAATGTCCTGTGGACAGATGAGACAAAAATCGAAGTTTTTGCCAAGGCACATCAGCTGTATGTTCACAGACGAAAAAATGAAGCATATCAAGAAAAGAACACTGTCCCTACTGTGAAACATGGAGGAGGCTCTGTTATGTTCTGGGGCTGCTTTGCTGCGTCTGGCACAGGGTGTCTTGAATCTGTGCAGGGTACAATGAAATCTCAAGACTATCAAGGAATTCTAGAGAGAAATGTACTAGCCAGTGTCAGAAAGCTTGGTCTCAGTCGCAGGTCATGGGTCTTGCAACAGGACAATGACCCAAAACACACCGCTAAAAACACCCAAGAATGGCTAAGAGGGAAAAATTGGACTATTCTAAAGTGGCCTTCTATGAGCCCTGACCTCAATCCTATTGAGCATCTTTGGAAGGAGCTGAAACATGCAGTCTGGAAAAGGCACCCTTCAAACCGGACACAACTGGAGCAGTTTGCTCATGAGGAGTGGGCCAAAATACCTGCTGAGAGGTGCAGATGTCTCATTGACAGTTACAGGAAGCGTTTGATTGCAGTGATTGCCTCAAAAGGTTGCGCAACAAAATATTAAGTTAGGGGTACCATCATTTTTGTCCATGCCTGTTTCATGAGTTTATTTTTTTACATAATTCTGTTGAAGCATGGTTGAAAAACAATGTCTGACTTTCATTGGTTAACATTTATAGAATTTTAATTTATTATTACTTTTGTCAGATTAAAGTTATTTCTGTGACCATTGTGACTTTTTCTTTCATTGACCAAAGGGTACCAACAATTTTGTCCACGTCTGTACATGGAGCCTAACTGATGAATGGGGGAGCAAATGTAACTTATATTTATATTTTATAGAGCATGCCAGAGTGTATTAAGCCAGACTGTGGAAAAGACAATATACAGTACATCATATGGCACAATGAAAAACGGACCTCCTACAGCGCTAAATGACACGCATGTTAATAAATAAAGTATATACATATATGTGATATATTACAATTAGGATAAGCAGAAAAGTGTATAGATGATAAAAAACCAATAGGTTGCACGTAAAACGTATATATAAATATATACACATGTGGAAGCTTGTCCCCACACATGTGTGTATACAATGAATACCACAGAAGATACTACAGTGATATAAATATATAAAGTGACAAAAGTGAATAAGGTACAAGCACTGCTGTACATATAGGAAAGAGAACAGATAAGGTGTGTGAGTGCGCGTGGACGCACGCGCGCACAGGGGAAAACATGAGCGCACGCTCAAATTTGTTAACATCTAGCAGAGTTCTGAAAAGATCGAAGTCCTTTACAGGAGCAAAATTCAGACCCAATTTTAAAACCTCAATCTGATCATTAGTTAATGTTACAGAGAAGAGATTAACAACATCATTAGCAGTATTACAAATGTTATTTATTTCCTGTGCCGTGTCGCCATTATATGCGGTTTTCCTATGCTTGTGACCTCCCGTCACCTTGACAGTTTTTTGTTTTCAAATCAATCCCTGACCTTTTCAGTTTTTTATAATATGACACTTGATTATTTGAGCACCTGAGTTGTTCCTACCCATTCAGGGGAGGAACCTTTTCTTCAGGTGCCTATATACACTTTTATGGATCAGAGTCCTACATGGAGTCATGAATAAGAACCGGTGGGTTCGAAACACGTAGACTGCGATTTACACTAATAGAGGTTGTATTGCTGTACGAATAATTTATCATCGCAATAAAGGAACCGACGGCTCAAAATTGCTTTGGAGTGCTGGATTGCTTTTTCCTTTCTTTTCCTGTCTCATTGTGATATAATAGTTTTCACTTGGTTTTCATACAGGTAAACACATTTCTCGAAGTCCTTTTCATTGGGACCTACTGAATTACGTGCCATATATTAGTAAACCCGTGTGCATATTATATGCCCCTTCAGTAACAGTCCCATTAAAATAATATGCAGTGAACATGTTAAAGGGAATTTGTCATCAGAAAATATTTTCATATAAATCATGTTTTATGTGAAATATATTTTTGTTTTGGTGGTAAACCATAAAATTGTTTTCGCACTAGCCACTAGGCCTACAGATCTGTATAGATCAAATTTCTACAGTTATCATTATAGGCAGGATTGGAATGACACTTATTATATATCTATATACAGAAAACAGAGAATCCACCATTCACAACAGTAGATTGCCAAAGCTTAGCAGGTTCCTCCTGAAATCTGCACAGGTCACAAAGCATGCCTAGAAAACTCTCCCATAGAAACCAATAAGATCCCCTCCTCCTGACCATTGTGTCTATGGGCCATGGGCGGCTTAAGGCAATTCTTTAAATGCTTCCTAAACACAAATAATCATGCTAAAACAATATTATGGCAAATTTGTGGCACCATACAGTACAGTTGGGTGAACCTAACTATTTGTGGCACCTCACACAATGCCCCCCCAACCCACCCCATCTAGGAGCCAGAGGTTTAAAATGAGGCTTTGACTTTTTATTTTTATTATATTTTGTTGTGCCTTGTAACTTTTTTAACTTATATGACATACATGTCCACATTCATTTAAGTAACTGCAACATAGGATTCTTTCTCTCTAAGGTTGTCAAACTAATTTCATTATTATATATTTAAAGAACCACTGCCATGTTTTTTTTTAGACTTGCATTTCAAATAGATATTAACCCTCCTTTACAAATAAAATTAGATTCGTAGATACTTAGTTTATATAGAATTTTATATCTTCATTTTTAATTATTGCATTTTGTGACCTAGATAGAACTAACCATTCTGTCCTTATACTTAAGTGTTCCCCAGAAGGCCAGTTTTCACCCAGGAAGTGCTGTGGAAACCACAAGCAGAGACTAAAGGAAGATTATCATCTTATTCATCTCTGCCCCTCAGCTTCTTCATTTCCCCCACTACAGCCCCCACCACCTCCTCCTCCACACCAGCATAGAATGCTTAGAACTAGGGATGAGCGAACTCGAACTGTATAGTTCGGGTTCGTACCGAATTTTGGGGTGTCCGTGACACGGACCCGAACCCGGACATTTTCGTAAAAGTCCGGGTTCGGGTTCGGTGTTCGTCGCTTTCTTCGCGCTTTTGTGACGCTTTCTTGGCGCTTTTTGAAAGGCTGCAAAGCAGCCAATCAACAAGCGTCATACTACTTGCCCCAAGAGGCCATCACAGCCATGCCTACTATTGGCATGGCTGTGATTGGCCAGAGCACCATGTGACCCAGCCTCTATTTAAGCTGAAGTCACATAGCG